>NC_139473.1:0-80000 GCF_057233095.1 Heloderma suspectum | reverse complement strand
AGGGTTAGGGTTAGAGGGTTAGGGTTAGGGTTAGAGGGTTAGGGTTAGGGTTAGAGGGTTAGGGTTAGGGTTAGAGGGTTAGGGTTAGGGTTAGAGGGTTAGGGTTAGGGTTAGAGGGTTAGGGTTAGGGTTAGAGGGTTAGGGTTAGGGTTAGAGGGTTAGGGTTAGGGTTAGAGGGTTAGGGTTAGGGTTAGAGGGTTAGGGTTAGGGTTAGAGGGTTAGGGTTAGGGTTAGAGGGTTAGGGTTAGGGTTAGAGGGTTAGGGTTAGGGTTAGAGGGTTAGGGTTAGGGTTAGAGGGTTAGGGTTAGGGTTAGAGGGTTAGGGTTAGGGTTAGAGGGTTAGGGTTAGGGTTAGAGGGTTAGGGTTAGGGTTAGAGGGTTAGGGTTAGGGTTAGAGGGTTAGGGTTAGGGTTAGAGGGTTAGGGTTAGGGTTAGAGGGTTAGGGTTAGGGTTAGAGGGTTAGGGTTAGGGTTAGAGGGTTAGGGTTAGGGTTAGAGGGTTAGGGTTAGGGTTAGAGGGTTAGGGTTAGGGTTAGAGGGTTAGGGTTAGGGTTAGAGGGTTAGGGTTAGGGTTAGAGGGTTAGGGTTAGGGTTAGAGGGTTAGGGTTAGGGTTAGAGGGTTAGGGTTAGGGTTAGAGGGTTAGGGTTAGGGTTAGAGGGTTAGGGTTAGGGTTAGAGGGTTAGGGTTAGGGTTAGAGGGTTAGGGTTAGGGTTAGAGGGTTAGGGTTAGGGTTAGAGGGTTAGGGTTAGGGTTAGAGGGTTAGGGTTAGGGTTAGAGGGTTAGGGTTAGGGTTAGAGGGTTAGGGTTAGGGTTAGAGGGTTAGGGTTAGGGTTAGAGGGTTAGGGTTAGGGTTAGAGGGTTAGGGTTAGGGTTAGAGGGTTAGGGTTAGGGTTAGAGGGTTAGGGTTAGGGTTAGAGGGTTAGGGTTAGGGTTAGAGGGTTAGGGTTAGGGTTAGAGGGTTAGGGTTAGGGTTAGAGGGTTAGGGTTAGGGTTAGAGGGTTAGGGTTAGGGTTAGAGGGTTAGGGTTAGGGTTAGAGGGTTAGGGTTAGGGTTAGAGGGTTAGGGTTAGGGTTAGAGGGTTAGGGTTAGGGTTAGAGGGTTAGGGTTAGGGTTAGAGGGTTAGGGTTAGGGTTAGAGGGTTAGGGTTAGGGTTAGAGGGTTAGGGTTAGGGTTAGAGGGTTAGGGTTAGGGTTAGAGGGTTAGGGTTAGGGTTAGAGGGTTAGGGTTAGGGTTAGAGGGTTAGGGTTAGGGTTAGAGGGTTAGGGTTAGGGTTAGAGGGTTAGGGTTAGGGTTAGAGGGTTAGGGTTAGGGTTAGAGGGTTAGGGTTAGGGTTAGAGGGTTAGGGTTAGGGTTAGAGGGTTAGGGTTAGGGTTAGAGGGTTAGGGTTAGGGTTAGAGGGTTAGGGTTAGGGTTAGAGGGTTAGGGTTAGGGTTAGAGGGTTAGGGTTAGGGTTAGAGGGTTAGGGTTAGGGTTAGAGGGTTAGGGTTAGGGTTAGAGGGTTAGGGTTAGGGTTAGAGGGTTAGGGTTAGGGTTAGAGGGTTAGGGTTAGGGTTAGAGGGTTAGGGTTAGGGTTAGAGGGTTAGGGTTAGGGTTAGAGGGTTAGGGTTAGGGTTAGAGGGTTAGGGTTAGGGTTAGAGGGTTAGGGTTAGGGTTAGAGGGTTAGGGTTAGGGTTAGAGGGTTAGGGTTAGGGTTAGAGGGTTAGGGTTAGGGTTAGAGGGTTAGGGTTAGGGTTAGAGGGTTAGGGTTAGGGTTAGAGGGTTAGGGTTAGGGTTAGAGGGTTAGGGTTAGGGTTAGAGGGTTAGGGTTAGGGTTAGAGGGTTAGGGTTAGGGTTAGAGGGTTAGGGTTAGGGTTAGAGGGTTAGGGTTAGGGTTAGAGGGTTAGGGTTAGGGTTAGAGGGTTAGGGTTAGGGTTAGAGGGTTAGGGTTAGGGTTAGAGGGTTAGGGTTAGGGTTAGAGGGTTAGGGTTAGGGTTAGAGGGTTAGGGTTAGGGTTAGAGGGTTAGGGTTAGGGTTAGAGGGTTAGGGTTAGGGTTAGAGGGTTAGGGTTAGGGTTAGAGGGTTAGGGTTAGGGTTAGAGGGTTAGGGTTAGGGTTAGAGGGTTAGGGTTAGGGTTAGAGGGTTAGGGTTAGGGTTAGAGGGTTAGGGTTAGGGTTAGAGGGTTAGGGTTAGGGTTAGAGGGTTAGGGTTAGGGTTAGAGGGTTAGGGTTAGGGTTAGAGGGTTAGGGTTAGGGTTAGAGGGTTAGGGTTAGGGTTAGAGGGTTAGGGTTAGGGTTAGAGGGTTAGGGTTAGGGTTAGAGGGTTAGGGTTAGGGTTAGAGGGTTAGGGTTAGGGTTAGAGGGTTAGGGTTAGGGTTAGAGGGTTAGGGTTAGGGTTAGAGGGTTAGGGTTAGGGTTAGAGGGTTAGGGTTAGGGTTAGAGGGTTAGGGTTAGGGTTAGAGGGTTAGGGTTAGGGTTAGAGGGTTAGGGTTAGGGTTAGAGGGTTAGGGTTAGGGTTAGAGGGTTAGGGTTAGGGTTAGAGGGTTAGGGTTAGGGTTAGAGGGTTAGGGTTAGGGTTAGAGGGTTAGGGTTAGGGTTAGAGGGTTAGGGTTAGGGTTAGAGGGTTAGGGTTAGGGTTAGAGGGTTAGGGTTAGGGTTAGAGGGTTAGGGTTAGGGTTAGAGGGTTAGGGTTAGGGTTAGAGGGTTAGGGTTAGGGTTAGAGGGTTAGGGTTAGGGTTAGAGGGTTAGGGTTAGGGTTAGAGGGTTAGGGTTAGGGTTAGAGGGTTAGGGTTAGGGTTAGAGGGTTAGGGTTAGGGTTAGAGGGTTAGGGTTAGGGTTAGAGGGTTAGGGTTAGGGTTAGAGGGTTAGGGTTAGGGTTAGAGGGTTAGGGTTAGGGTTAGAGGGTTAGGGTTAGGGTTAGAGGGTTAGGGTTAGGGTTAGAGGGTTAGGGTTAGGGTTAGAGGGTTAGGGTTAGGGTTAGAGGGTTAGGGTTAGGGTTAGAGGGTTAGGGTTAGGGTTAGAGGGTTAGGGTTAGGGTTAGAGGGTTAGGGTTAGGGTTAGAGGGTTAGGGTTAGGGTTAGAGGGTTAGGGTTAGGGTTAGAGGGTTAGGGTTAGGGTTAGAGGGTTAGGGTTAGGGTTAGAGGGTTAGGGTTAGGGTTAGAGGGTTAGGGTTAGGGTTAGAGGGTTAGGGTTAGGGTTAGAGGGTTAGGGTTAGGGTTAGAGGGTTAGGGTTAGGGTTAGAGGGTTAGGGTTAGGGTTAGAGGGTTAGGGTTAGGGTTAGAGGGTTAGGGTTAGGGTTAGAGGGTTAGGGTTAGGGTTAGAGGGTTAGGGTTAGGGTTAGAGGGTTAGGGTTAGGGTTAGAGGGTTAGGGTTAGGGTTAGAGGGTTAGGGTTAGGGTTAGAGGGTTAGGGTTAGGGTTAGAGGGTTAGGGTTAGGGTTAGAGGGTTAGGGTTAGGGTTAGAGGGTTAGGGTTAGGGTTAGAGGGTTAGGGTTAGGGTTAGAGGGTTAGGGTTAGGGTTAGGGTTAGGGTTAGGGTTAGGGTTAGGGTTAGGGTTAGGGTTAGGGTTAGGGTTAGGGTTAGGGTTAGGGTTAGGGTTAGGGTTAGGGTTAGGGTTAGGGTTAGGGTTAGGGTTAGGGTTAGGGTTAGGGTTAGGGTTAGGGTTAGGGTTAGGGTTAGGGTTAGGGTTAGGGTTAGGGTTAGGGTTAGGGTTAGGGTTAGGGTTAGGGTTAGGGTTAGGGTTAGGGTTAGGGTTAGGGTTAGGGTTAGGGTTAGGGTTAGGGTTAGGGTTAGGGTTAGGGTTAGGGTTAGGGTTAGGGTTAGGGTTAGGGTTAGGGTTAGGGTTAGGGTTAGGGTTAGGGTTAGGGTTAGGGTTAGGGTTAGGGTTAGGGTTAGGGTTAGGGTTAGGGTTAGGGTTAGGGTTAGGGTTAGGGTTAGGGTTAGGGTTAGGGTTAGGGTTAGGGTTAGGGTTAGGGTTAGGGTTAGGGTTAGGGTTAGGGTTAGGGTTAGGGTTAGGGTTAGGGTTAGGGTTAGGGTTAGGGTTAGGGTTAGGGTTAGGGTTAGGGTTAGGGTTAGGGTTAGGGTTAGGGTTAGGGTTAGGGTTAGGGTTAGGGTTAGGGTTAGGGTTAGGGTTAGGGTTAGGGTTAGGGTTAGGGTTAGGGTTAGGGTTAGGGTTAGGGTTAGGGTTAGGGTTAGGGTTAGGGTTAGGGTTAGGGTTAGGGTTAGGGTTAGGGTTAGGGTTAGGGTTAGGGTTAGGGTTAGGGTTAGGGTTAGGGTTAGGGTTAGGGTTAGGGTTAGGGTTAGGGTTAGGGTTAGGGTTAGGGTTAGGGTTAGGGTTAGGGTTAGGGTTAGGGTTAGGGTTAGGGTTAGGGTTAGGGTTAGGGTTAGGGTTAGGGTTAGGGTTAGGGTTAGGGTTAGGGTTAGGGTTAGGGTTAGGGTTAGGGTTAGGGTTAGGGTTAGGGTTAGGGTTAGGGTTAGGGTTAGGGTTAGGGTTAGGGTTAGGGTTAGGGTTAGGGTTAGGGTTAGGGTTAGGGTTAGGGTTAGGGTTAGGGTTAGGGTTAGGGTTAGGGTTAGGGTTAGGGTTAGGGTTAGGGTTAGGGTTAGGGTTAGGGTTAGGGTTAGGGTTAGGGTTAGGGTTAGGGTTAGGGTTAGGGTTAGGGTTAGGGTTAGGGTTAGGGTTAGGGTTAGGGTTAGGGTTAGGGTTAGGGTTAGGGTTAGGGTTAGGGTTAGGGTTAGGGTTAGGGTTAGGGTTAGGGTTAGGGTTAGGGTTAGGGTTAGGGTTAGGGTTAGGGTTAGGGTTAGGGTTAGGGTTAGGGTTAGGGTTAGGGTTAGGGTTAGGGTTAGGGTTAGGGTTAGGGTTAGGGTTAGGGTTAGGGTTAGGGTTAGGGTTAGGGTTAGGGTTAGGGTTAGGGTTAGGGTTAGGGTTAGGGTTAGGGTTAGGGTTAGGGTTAGGGTTAGGGTTAGGGTTAGGGTTAGGGTTAGGGTTAGGGTTAGGGTTAGGGTTAGGGTTAGGGTTAGGGTTAGGGTTAGGGTTAGGGTTAGGGTTAGGGTTAGGGTTAGGGTTAGGGTTAGGGTTAGGGTTAGGGTTAGGGTTAGGGTTAGGGTTAGGGTTAGGGTTAGGGTTAGGGTTAGGGTTAGGGTTAGGGTTAGGGTTAGGGTTAGGGTTAGGGTTAGGGTTAGGGTTAGGGTTAGGGTTAGGGTTAGGGTTAGGGTTAGGGTTAGGGTTAGGGTTAGGGTTAGGGTTAGGGTTAGGGTTAGGGTTAGGGTTAGGGTTAGGGTTAGGGTTAGGGTTAGGGTTAGGGTTAGGGTTAGGGTTAGGGTTAGGGTTAGGGTTAGGGTTAGGGTTAGGGTTAGGGTTAGGGTTAGGGTTAGGGTTAGGGTTAGGGTTAGGGTTAGGGTTAGGGTTAGGGTTAGGGTTAGGGTTAGGGTTAGGGTTAGGGTTAGGGTTAGGGTTAGGGTTAGGGTTAGGGTTAGGGTTAGGGTTAGGGTTAGGGTTAGGGTTAGGGTTAGGGTTAGGGTTAGGGTTAGGGTTAGGGTTAGGGTTAGGGTTAGGGTTAGGGTTAGGGTTAGGGTTAGGGTTAGGGTTAGGGTTAGGGTTAGGGTTAGGGTTAGGGTTAGGGTTAGGGTTAGGGTTAGGGTTAGGGTTAGGGTTAGGGTTAGGGTTAGGGTTAGGGTTAGGGTTAGGGTTAGGGTTAGGGTTAGGGTTAGGGTTAGGGTTAGGGTTAGGGTTAGGGTTAGGGTTAGGGTTAGGGTTAGGGTTAGGGTTAGGGTTAGGGTTAGGGTTAGGGTTAGGGTTAGGGTTAGGGTTAGGGTTAGGGTTAGGGTTAGGGTTAGGGTTAGGGTTAGGGTTAGGGTTAGGGTTAGGGTTAGGGTTAGGGTTAGGGTTAGGGTTAGGGTTAGGGTTAGGGTTAGGGTTAGGGTTAGGGTTAGGGTTAGGGTTAGGGTTAGGGTTAGGGTTAGGGTTAGGGTTAGGGTTAGGGTTAGGGTTAGGGTTAGGGTTAGGGTTAGGGTTAGGGTTAGGGTTAGGGTTAGGGTTAGGGTTAGGGTTAGGGTTAGGGTTAGGGTTAGGGTTAGGGTTAGGGTTAGGGTTAGGGTTAGGGTTAGGGTTAGGGTTAGGGTTAGGGTTAGGGTTAGGGTTAGGGTTAGGGTTAGGGTTAGGGTTAGGGTTAGGGTTAGGGTTAGGGTTAGGGTTAGGGTTAGGGTTAGGGTTAGGGTTAGGGTTAGGGTTAGGGTTAGGGTTAGGGTTAGGGTTAGGGTTAGGGTTAGGGTTAGGGTTAGGGTTAGGGTTAGGGTTAGGGTTAGGGTTAGGGTTAGGGTTAGGGTTAGGGTTAGGGTTAGGGTTAGGGTTAGGGTTAGGGTTAGGGTTAGGGTTAGGGTTAGGGTTAGGGTTAGGGTTAGGGTTAGGGTTAGGGTTAGGGTTAGGGTTAGGGTTAGGGTTAGGGTTAGGGTTAGGGTTAGGGTTAGGGTTAGGGTTAGGGTTAGGGTTAGGGTTAGGGTTAGGGTTAGGGTTAGGGTTAGGGTTAGGGTTAGGGTTAGGGTTAGGGTTAGGGTTAGGGTTAGGGTTAGGGTTAGGGTTAGGGTTAGGGTTAGGGTTAGGGTTAGGGTTAGGGTTAGGGTTAGGGTTAGGGTTAGGGTTAGGGTTAGGGTTAGGGTTAGGGTTAGGGTTAGGGTTAGGGTTAGGGTTAGGGTTAGGGTTAGGGTTAGGGTTAGGGTTAGGGTTAGGGTTAGGGTTAGGGTTAGGGTTAGGGTTAGGGTTAGGGTTAGGGTTAGGGTTAGGGTTAGGGTTAGGGTTAGGGTTAGGGTTAGGGTTAGGGTTAGGGTTAGGGTTAGGGTTAGGGTTAGGGTTAGGGTTAGGGTTAGGGTTAGGGTTAGGGTTAGGGTTAGGGTTAGGGTTAGGGTTAGGGTTAGGGTTAGGGTTAGGGTTAGGGTTAGGGTTAGGGTTAGGGTTAGGGTTAGGGTTAGGGTTAGGGTTAGGGTTAGGGTTAGGGTTAGGGTTAGGGTTAGGGTTAGGGTTAGGGTTAGGGTTAGGGTTAGGGTTAGGGTTAGGGTTAGGGTTAGGGTTAGGGTTAGGGTTAGGGTTAGGGTTAGGGTTAGGGTTAGGGTTAGGGTTAGGGTTAGGGTTAGGGTTAGGGTTAGGGTTAGGGTTAGGGTTAGGGTTAGGGTTAGGGTTAGGGTTAGGGTTAGGGTTAGGGTTAGGGTTAGGGTTAGGGTTAGGGTTAGGGTTAGGGTTAGGGTTAGGGTTAGGGTTAGGGTTAGGGTTAGGGTTAGGGTTAGGGTTAGGGTTAGGGTTAGGGTTAGGGTTAGGGTTAGGGTTAGGGTTAGGGTTAGGGTTAGGGTTAGGGTTAGGGTTAGGGTTAGGGTTAGGGTTAGGGTTAGGGTTAGGGTTAGGGTTAGGGTTAGGGTTAGGGTTAGGGTTAGGGTTAGGGTTAGGGTTAGGGTTAGGGTTAGGGTTAGGGTTAGGGTTAGGGTTAGGGTTAGGGTTAGGGTTAGGGTTAGGGTTAGGGTTAGGGTTAGGGTTAGGGTTAGGGTTAGGGTTAGGGTTAGGGTTAGGGTTAGGGTTAGGGTTAGGGTTAGGGTTAGGGTTAGGGTTAGGGTTAGGGTTAGGGTTAGGGTTAGGGTTAGGGTTAGGGTTAGGGTTAGGGTTAGGGTTAGGGTTAGGGTTAGGGTTAGGGTTAGGGTTAGGGTTAGGGTTAGGGTTAGGGTTAGGGTTAGGGTTAGGGTTAGGGTTAGGGTTAGGGTTAGGGTTAGGGTTAGGGTTAGGGTTAGGGTTAGGGTTAGGGTTAGGGTTAGGGTTAGGGTTAGGGTTAGGGTTAGGGTTAGGGTTAGGGTTAGGGTTAGGGTTAGGGTTAGGGTTAGGGTTAGGGTTAGGGTTAGGGTTAGGGTTAGGGTTAGGGTTAGGGTTAGGGTTAGGGTTAGGGTTAGGGTTAGGGTTAGGGTTAGGGTTAGGGTTAGGGTTAGGGTTAGGGTTAGGGTTAGGGTTAGGGTTAGGGTTAGGGTTAGGGTTAGGGTTAGGGTTAGGGTTAGGGTTAGGGTTAGGGTTAGGGTTAGGGTTAGGGTTAGGGTTAGGGTTAGGGTTAGGGTTAGGGTTAGGGTTAGGGTTAGGGTTAGGGTTAGGGTTAGGGTTAGGGTTAGGGTTAGGGTTAGGGTTAGGGTTAGGGTTAGGGTTAGGGTTAGGGTTAGGGTTAGGGTTAGGGTTAGGGTTAGGGTTAGGGTTAGGGTTAGGGTTAGGGTTAGGGTTAGGGTTAGGGTTAGGGTTAGGGTTAGGGTTAGGGTTAGGGTTAGGGTTAGGGTTAGGGTTAGGGTTAGGGTTAGGGTTAGGGTTAGGGTTAGGGTTAGGGTTAGGGTTAGGGTTAGGGTTAGGGTTAGGGTTAGGGTTAGGGTTAGGGTTAGGGTTAGGGTTAGGGTTAGGGTTAGGGTTAGGGTTAGGGTTAGGGTTAGGGTTAGGGTTAGGGTTAGGGTTAGGGTTAGGGTTAGGGTTAGGGTTAGGGTTAGGGTTAGGGTTAGGGTTAGGGTTAGGGTTAGGGTTAGGGTTAGGGTTAGGGTTAGGGTTAGGGTTAGGGTTAGGGTTAGGGTTAGGGTTAGGGTTAGGGTTAGGGTTAGGGTTAGGGTTAGGGTTAGGGTTAGGGTTAGGGTTAGGGTTAGGGTTAGGGTTAGGGTTAGGGTTAGGGTTAGGGTTAGGGTTAGGGTTAGGGTTAGGGTTAGGGTTAGGGTTAGGGTTAGGGTTAGGGTTAGGGTTAGGGTTAGGGTTAGGGTTAGGGTTAGGGTTAGGGTTAGGGTTAGGGTTAGGGTTAGGGTTAGGGTTAGGGTTAGGGTTAGGGTTAGGGTTAGGGTTAGGGTTAGGGTTAGGGTTAGGGTTAGGGTTAGGGTTAGGGTTAGGGTTAGGGTTAGGGTTAGGGTTAGGGTTAGGGTTAGGGTTAGGGTTAGGGTTAGGGTTAGGGTTAGGGTTAGGGTTAGGGTTAGGGTTAGGGTTAGGGTTAGGGTTAGGGTTAGGGTTAGGGTTAGGGTTAGGGTTAGGGTTAGGGTTAGGGTTAGGGTTAGGGTTAGGGTTAGGGTTAGGGTTAGGGTTAGGGTTAGGGTTAGGGTTAGGGTTAGGGTTAGGGTTAGGGTTAGGGTTAGGGTTAGGGTTAGGGTTAGGGTTAGGGTTAGGGTTAGGGTTAGGGTTAGGGTTAGGGTTAGGGTTAGGGTTAGGGTTAGGGTTAGGGTTAGGGTTAGGGTTAGGGTTAGGGTTAGGGTTAGGGTTAGGGTTAGGGTTAGGGTTAGGGTTAGGGTTAGGGTTAGGGTTAGGGTTAGGGTTAGGGTTAGGGTTAGGGTTAGGGTTAGGGTTAGGGTTAGGGTTAGGGTTAGGGTTAGGGTTAGGGTTAGGGTTAGGGTTAGGGTTAGGGTTAGGGTTAGGGTTAGGGTTAGGGTTAGGGTTAGGGTTAGGGTTAGGGTTAGGGTTAGGGTTAGGGTTAGGGTTAGGGTTAGGGTTAGGGTTAGGGTTAGGGTTAGGGTTAGGGTTAGGGTTAGGGTTAGGGTTAGGGTTAGGGTTAGGGTTAGGGTTAGGGTTAGGGTTAGGGTTAGGGTTAGGGTTAGGGTTAGGGTTAGGGTTAGGGTTAGGGTTAGGGTTAGGGTTAGGGTTAGGGTTAGGGTTAGGGTTAGGGTTAGGGTTAGGGTTAGGGTTAGGGTTAGGGTTAGGGTTAGGGTTAGGGTTAGGGTTAGGGTTAGGGTTAGGGTTAGGGTTAGGGTTAGGGTTAGGGTTAGGGTTAGGGTTAGGGTTAGGGTTAGGGTTAGGGTTAGGGTTAGGGTTAGGGTTAGGGTTAGGGTTAGGGTTAGGGTTAGGGTTAGGGTTAGGGTTAGGGTTAGGGTTAGGGTTAGGGTTAGGGTTAGGGTTAGGGTTAGGGTTAGGGTTAGGGTTAGGGTTAGGGTTAGGGTTAGGGTTAGGGTTAGGGTTAGGGTTAGGGTTAGGGTTAGGGTTAGGGTTAGGGTTAGGGTTAGGGTTAGGGTTAGGGTTAGGGTTAGGGTTAGGGTTAGGGTTAGGGTTAGGGTTAGGGTTAGGGTTAGGGTTAGGGTTAGGGTTAGGGTTAGGGTTAGGGTTAGGGTTAGGGTTAGGGTTAGGGTTAGGGTTAGGGTTAGGGTTAGGGTTAGGGTTAGGGTTAGGGTTAGGGTTAGGGTTAGGGTTAGGGTTAGGGTTAGGGTTAGGGTTAGGGTTAGGGTTAGGGTTAGGGTTAGGGTTAGGGTTAGGGTTAGGGTTAGGGTTAGGGTTAGGGTTAGGGTTAGGGTTAGGGTTAGGGTTAGGGTTAGGGTTAGGGTTAGGGTTAGGGTTAGGGTTAGGGTTAGGGTTAGGGTTAGGGTTAGGGTTAGGGTTAGGGTTAGGGTTAGGGTTAGGGTTAGGGTTAGGGTTAGGGTTAGGGTTAGGGTTAGGGTTAGGGTTAGGGTTAGGGTTAGGGTTAGGGTTAGGGTTAGGGTTAGGGTTAGGGTTAGGGTTAGGGTTAGGGTTAGGGTTAGGGTTAGGGTTAGGGTTAGGGTTAGGGTTAGGGTTAGGGTTAGGGTTAGGGTTAGGGTTAGGGTTAGGGTTAGGGTTAGGGTTAGGGTTAGGGTTAGGGTTAGGGTTAGGGTTAGGGTTAGGGTTAGGGTTAGGGTTAGGGTTAGGGTTAGGGTTAGGGTTAGGGTTAGGGTTAGGGTTAGGGTTAGGGTTAGGGTTAGGGTTAGGGTTAGGGTTAGGGTTAGGGTTAGGGTTAGGGTTAGGGTTAGGGTTAGGGTTAGGGTTAGGGTTAGGGTTAGGGTTAGGGTTAGGGTTAGGGTTAGGGTTAGGGTTAGGGTTAGGGTTAGGGTTAGGGTTAGGGTTAGGGTTAGGGTTAGGGTTAGGGTTAGGGTTAGGGTTAGGGTTAGGGTTAGGGTTAGGGTTAGGGTTAGGGTTAGGGTTAGGGTTAGGGTTAGGGTTAGGGTTAGGGTTAGGGTTAGGGTTAGGGTTAGGGTTAGGGTTAGGGTTAGGGTTAGGGTTAGGGTTAGGGTTAGGGTTAGGGTTAGGGTTAGGGTTAGGGTTAGGGTTAGGGTTAGGGTTAGGGTTAGGGTTAGGGTTAGGGTTAGGGTTAGGGTTAGGGTTAGGGTTAGGGTTAGGGTTAGGGTTAGGGTTAGGGTTAGGGTTAGGGTTAGGGTTAGGGTTAGGGTTAGGGTTAGGGTTAGGGTTAGGGTTAGGGTTAGGGTTAGGGTTAGGGTTAGGGTTAGGGTTAGGGTTAGGGTTAGGGTTAGGGTTAGGGTTAGGGTTAGGGTTAGGGTTAGGGTTAGGGTTAGGGTTAGGGTTAGGGTTAGGGTTAGGGTTAGGGTTAGGGTTAGGGTTAGGGTTAGGGTTAGGGTTAGGGTTAGGGTTAGGGTTAGGGTTAGGGTTAGGGTTAGGGTTAGGGTTAGGGTTAGGGTTAGGGTTAGGGTTAGGGTTAGGGTTAGGGTTAGGGTTAGGGTTAGGGTTAGGGTTAGGGTTAGGGTTAGGGTTAGGGTTAGGGTTAGGGTTAGGGTTAGGGTTAGGGTTAGGGTTAGGGTTAGGGTTAGGGTTAGGGTTAGGGTTAGGGTTAGGGTTAGGGTTAGGGTTAGGGTTAGGGTTAGGGTTAGGGTTAGGGTTAGGGTTAGGGTTAGGGTTAGGGTTAGGGTTAGGGTTAGGGTTAGGGTTAGGGTTAGGGTTAGGGTTAGGGTTAGGGTTAGGGTTAGGGTTAGGGTTAGGGTTAGGGTTAGGGTTAGGGTTAGGGTTAGGGTTAGGGTTAGGGTTAGGGTTAGGGTTAGGGTTAGGGTTAGGGTTAGGGTTAGGGTTAGGGTTAGGGTTAGGGTTAGGGTTAGGGTTAGGGTTAGGGTTAGGGTTAGGGTTAGGGTTAGGGTTAGGGTTAGGGTTAGGGTTAGGGTTAGGGTTAGGGTTAGGGTTAGGGTTAGGGTTAGGGTTAGGGTTAGGGTTAGGGTTAGGGTTAGGGTTAGGGTTAGGGTTAGGGTTAGGGTTAGGGTTAGGGTTAGGGTTAGGGTTAGGGTTAGGGTTAGGGTTAGGGTTAGGGTTAGGGTTAGGGTTAGGGTTAGGGTTAGGGTTAGGGTTAGGGTTAGGGTTAGGGTTAGGGTTAGGGTTAGGGTTAGGGTTAGGGTTAGGGTTAGGGTTAGGGTTAGGGTTAGGGTTAGGGTTAGGGTTAGGGTTAGGGTTAGGGTTAGGGTTAGGGTTAGGGTTAGGGTTAGGGTTAGGGTTAGGGTTAGGGTTAGGGTTAGGGTTAGGGTTAGGGTTAGGGTTAGGGTTAGGGTTAGGGTTAGGGTTAGGGTTAGGGTTAGGGTTAGGGTTAGGGTTAGGGTTAGGGTTAGGGTTAGGGTTAGGGTTAGGGTTAGGGTTAGGGTTAGGGTTAGGGTTAGGGTTAGGGTTAGGGTTAGGGTTAGGGTTAGGGTTAGGGTTAGGGTTAGGGTTAGGGTTAGGGTTAGGGTTAGGGTTAGGGTTAGGGTTAGGGTTAGGGTTAGGGTTAGGGTTAGGGTTAGGGTTAGGGTTAGGGTTAGGGTTAGGGTTAGGGTTAGGGTTAGGGTTAGGGTTAGGGTTAGGGTTAGGGTTAGGGTTAGGGTTAGGGTTAGGGTTAGGGTTAGGGTTAGGGTTAGGGTTAGGGTTAGGGTTAGGGTTAGGGTTAGGGTTAGGGTTAGGGTTAGGGTTAGGGTTAGGGTTAGGGTTAGGGTTAGGGTTAGGGTTAGGGTTAGGGTTAGGGTTAGGGTTAGGGTTAGGGTTAGGGTTAGGGTTAGGGTTAGGGTTAGGGTTAGGGTTAGGGTTAGGGTTAGGGTTAGGGTTAGGGTTAGGGTTAGGGTTAGGGTTAGGGTTAGGGTTAGGGTTAGGGTTAGGGTTAGGGTTAGGGTTAGGGTTAGGGTTAGGGTTAGGGTTAGGGTTAGGGTTAGGGTTAGGGTTAGGGTTAGGGTTAGGGTTAGGGTTAGGGTTAGGGTTAGGGTTAGGGTTAGGGTTAGGGTTAGGGTTAGGGTTAGGGTTAGGGTTAGGGTTAGGGTTAGGGTTAGGGTTAGGGTTAGGGTTAGGGTTAGGGTTAGGGTTAGGGTTAGGGTTAGGGTTAGGGTTAGGGTTAGGGTTAGGGTTAGGGTTAGGGTTAGGGTTAGGGTTAGGGTTAGGGTTAGGGTTAGGGTTAGGGTTAGGGTTAGGGTTAGGGTTAGGGTTAGGGTTAGGGTTAGGGTTAGGGTTAGGGTTAGGGTTAGGGTTAGGGTTAGGGTTAGGGTTAGGGTTAGGGTTAGGGTTAGGGTTAGGGTTAGGGTTAGGGTTAGGGTTAGGGTTAGGGTTAGGGTTAGGGTTAGGGTTAGGGTTAGGGTTAGGGTTAGGGTTAGGGTTAGGGTTAGGGTTAGGGTTAGGGTTAGGGTTAGGGTTAGGGTTAGGGTTAGGGTTAGGGTTAGGGTTAGGGTTAGGGTTAGGGTTAGGGTTAGGGTTAGGGTTAGGGTTAGGGTTAGGGTTAGGGTTAGGGTTAGGGTTAGGGTTAGGGTTAGGGTTAGGGTTAGGGTTAGGGTTAGGGTTAGGGTTAGGGTTAGGGTTAGGGTTAGGGTTAGGGTTAGGGTTAGGGTTAGGGTTAGGGTTAGGGTTAGGGTTAGGGTTAGGGTTAGGGTTAGGGTTAGGGTTAGGGTTAGGGTTAGGGTTAGGGTTAGGGTTAGGGTTAGGGTTAGGGTTAGGGTTAGGGTTAGGGTTAGGGTTAGGGTTAGGGTTAGGGTTAGGGTTAGGGTTAGGGTTAGGGTTAGGGTTAGGGTTAGGGTTAGGGTTAGGGTTAGGGTTAGGGTTAGGGTTAGGGTTAGGGTTAGGGTTAGGGTTAGGGTTAGGGTTAGGGTTAGGGTTAGGGTTAGGGTTAGGGTTAGGGTTAGGGTTAGGGTTAGGGTTAGGGTTAGGGTTAGGGTTAGGGTTAGGGTTAGGGTTAGGGTTAGGGTTAGGGTTAGGGTTAGGGTTAGGGTTAGGGTTAGGGTTAGGGTTAGGGTTAGGGTTAGGGTTAGGGTTAGGGTTAGGGTTAGGGTTAGGGTTAGGGTTAGGGTTAGGGTTAGGGTTAGGGTTAGGGTTAGGGTTAGGGTTAGGGTTAGGGTTAGGGTTAGGGTTAGGGTTAGGGTTAGGGTTAGGGTTAGGGTTAGGGTTAGGGTTAGGGTTAGGGTTAGGGTTAGGGTTAGGGTTAGGGTTAGGGTTAGGGTTAGGGTTAGGGTTAGGGTTAGGGTTAGGGTTAGGGTTAGGGTTAGGGTTAGGGTTAGGGTTAGGGTTAGGGTTAGGGTTAGGGTTAGGGTTAGGGTTAGGGTTAGGGTTAGGGTTAGGGTTAGGGTTAGGGTTAGGGTTAGGGTTAGGGTTAGGGTTAGGGTTAGGGTTAGGGTTAGGGTTAGGGTTAGGGTTAGGGTTAGGGTTAGGGTTAGGGTTAGGGTTAGGGTTAGGGTTAGGGTTAGGGTTAGGGTTAGGGTTAGGGTTAGGGTTAGGGTTAGGGTTAGGGTTAGGGTTAGGGTTAGGGTTAGGGTTAGGGTTAGGGTTAGGGTTAGGGTTAGGGTTAGGGTTAGGGTTAGGGTTAGGGTTAGGGTTAGGGTTAGGGTTAGGGTTAGGGTTAGGGTTAGGGTTAGGGTTAGGGTTAGGGTTAGGGTTAGGGTTAGGGTTAGGGTTAGGGTTAGGGTTAGGGTTAGGGTTAGGGTTAGGGTTAGGGTTAGGGTTAGGGTTAGGGTTAGGGTTAGGGTTAGGGTTAGGGTTAGGGTTAGGGTTAGGGTTAGGGTTAGGGTTAGGGTTAGGGTTAGGGTTAGGGTTAGGGTTAGGGTTAGGGTTAGGGTTAGGGTTAGGGTTAGGGTTAGGGTTAGGGTTAGGGTTAGGGTTAGGGTTAGGGTTAGGGTTAGGGTTAGGGTTAGGGTTAGGGTTAGGGTTAGGGTTAGGGTTAGGGTTAGGGTTAGGGTTAGGGTTAGGGTTAGGGTTAGGGTTAGGGTTAGGGTTAGGGTTAGGGTTAGGGTTAGGGTTAGGGTTAGGGTTAGGGTTAGGGTTAGGGTTAGGGTTAGGGTTAGGGTTAGGGTTAGGGTTAGGGTTAGGGTTAGGGTTAGGGTTAGGGTTAGGGTTAGGGTTAGGGTTAGGGTTAGGGTTAGGGTTAGGGTTAGGGTTAGGGTTAGGGTTAGGGTTAGGGTTAGGGTTAGGGTTAGGGTTAGGGTTAGGGTTAGGGTTAGGGTTAGGGTTAGGGTTAGGGTTAGGGTTAGGGTTAGGGTTAGGGTTAGGGTTAGGGTTAGGGTTAGGGTTAGGGTTAGGGTTAGGGTTAGGGTTAGGGTTAGGGTTAGGGTTAGGGTTAGGGTTAGGGTTAGGGTTAGGGTTAGGGTTAGGGTTAGGGTTAGGGTTAGGGTTAGGGTTAGGGTTAGGGTTAGGGTTAGGGTTAGGGTTAGGGTTAGGGTTAGGGTTAGGGTTAGGGTTAGGGTTAGGGTTAGGGTTAGGGTTAGGGTTAGGGTTAGGGTTAGGGTTAGGGTTAGGGTTAGGGTTAGGGTTAGGGTTAGGGTTAGGGTTAGGGTTAGGGTTAGGGTTAGGGTTAGGGTTAGGGTTAGGGTTAGGGTTAGGGTTAGGGTTAGGGTTAGGGTTAGGGTTAGGGTTAGGGTTAGGGTTAGGGTTAGGGTTAGGGTTAGGGTTAGGGTTAGGGTTAGGGTTAGGGTTAGGGTTAGGGTTAGGGTTAGGGTTAGGGTTAGGGTTAGGGTTAGGGTTAGGGTTAGGGTTAGGGTTAGGGTTAGGGTTAGGGTTAGGGTTAGGGTTAGGGTTAGGGTTAGGGTTAGGGTTAGGGTTAGGGTTAGGGTTAGGGTTAGGGTTAGGGTTAGGGTTAGGGTTAGGGTTAGGGTTAGGGTTAGGGTTAGGGTTAGGGTTAGGGTTAGGGTTAGGGTTAGGGTTAGGGTTAGGGTTAGGGTTAGGGTTAGGGTTAGGGTTAGGGTTAGGGTTAGGGTTAGGGTTAGGGTTAGGGTTAGGGTTAGGGTTAGGGTTAGGGTTAGGGTTAGGGTTAGGGTTAGGGTTAGGGTTAGGGTTAGGGTTAGGGTTAGGGTTAGGGTTAGGGTTAGGGTTAGGGTTAGGGTTAGGGTTAGGGTTAGGGTTAGGGTTAGGGTTAGGGTTAGGGTTAGGGTTAGGGTTAGGGTTAGGGTTAGGGTTAGGGTTAGGGTTAGGGTTAGGGTTAGGGTTAGGGTTAGGGTTAGGGTTAGGGTTAGGGTTAGGGTTAGGGTTAGGGTTAGGGTTAGGGTTAGGGTTAGGGTTAGGGTTAGGGTTAGGGTTAGGGTTAGGGTTAGGGTTAGGGTTAGGGTTAGGGTTAGGGTTAGGGTTAGGGTTAGGGTTAGGGTTAGGGTTAGGGTTAGGGTTAGGGTTAGGGTTAGGGTTAGGGTTAGGGTTAGGGTTAGGGTTAGGGTTAGGGTTAGGGTTAGGGTTAGGGTTAGGGTTAGGGTTAGGGTTAGGGTTAGGGTTAGGGTTAGGGTTAGGGTTAGGGTTAGGGTTAGGGTTAGGGTTAGGGTTAGGGTTAGGGTTAGGGTTAGGGTTAGGGTTAGGGTTAGGGTTAGGGTTAGGGTTAGGGTTAGGGTTAGGGTTAGGGTTAGGGTTAGGGTTAGGGTTAGGGTTAGGGTTAGGGTTAGGGTTAGGGTTAGGGTTAGGGTTAGGGTTAGGGTTAGGGTTAGGGTTAGGGTTAGGGTTAGGGTTAGGGTTAGGGTTAGGGTTAGGGTTAGGGTTAGGGTTAGGGTTAGGGTTAGGGTTAGGGTTAGGGTTAGGGTTAGGGTTAGGGTTAGGGTTAGGGTTAGGGTTAGGGTTAGGGTTAGGGTTAGGGTTAGGGTTAGGGTTAGGGTTAGGGTTAGGGTTAGGGTTAGGGTTAGGGTTAGGGTTAGGGTTAGGGTTAGGGTTAGGGTTAGGGTTAGGGTTAGGGTTAGGGTTAGGGTTAGGGTTAGGGTTAGGGTTAGGGTTAGGGTTAGGGTTAGGGTTAGGGTTAGGGTTAGGGTTAGGGTTAGGGTTAGGGTTAGGGTTAGGGTTAGGGTTAGGGTTAGGGTTAGGGTTAGGGTTAGGGTTAGGGTTAGGGTTAGGGTTAGGGTTAGGGTTAGGGTTAGGGTTAGGGTTAGGGTTAGGGTTAGGGTTAGGGTTAGGGTTAGGGTTAGGGTTAGGGTTAGGGTTAGGGTTAGGGTTAGGGTTAGGGTTAGGGTTAGGGTTAGGGTTAGGGTTAGGGTTAGGGTTAGGGTTAGGGTTAGGGTTAGGGTTAGGGTTAGGGTTAGGGTTAGGGTTAGGGTTAGGGTTAGGGTTAGGGTTAGGGTTAGGGTTAGGGTTAGGGTTAGGGTTAGGGTTAGGGTTAGGGTTAGGGTTAGGGTTAGGGTTAGGGTTAGGGTTAGGGTTAGGGTTAGGGTTAGGGTTAGGGTTAGGGTTAGGGTTAGGGTTAGGGTTAGGGTTAGGGTTAGGGTTAGGGTTAGGGTTAGGGTTAGGGTTAGGGTTAGGGTTAGGGTTAGGGTTAGGGTTAGGGTTAGGGTTAGGGTTAGGGTTAGGGTTAGGGTTAGGGTTAGGGTTAGGGTTAGGGTTAGGGTTAGGGTTAGGGTTAGGGTTAGGGTTAGGGTTAGGGTTAGGGTTAGGGTTAGGGTTAGGGTTAGGGTTAGGGTTAGGGTTAGGGTTAGGGTTAGGGTTAGGGTTAGGGTTAGGGTTAGGGTTAGGGTTAGGGTTAGGGTTAGGGTTAGGGTTAGGGTTAGGGTTAGGGTTAGGGTTAGGGTTAGGGTTAGGGTTAGGGTTAGGGTTAGGGTTAGGGTTAGGGTTAGGGTTAGGGTTAGGGTTAGGGTTAGGGTTAGGGTTAGGGTTAGGGTTAGGGTTAGGGTTAGGGTTAGGGTTAGGGTTAGGGTTAGGGTTAGGGTTAGGGTTAGGGTTAGGGTTAGGGTTAGGGTTAGGGTTAGGGTTAGGGTTAGGGTTAGGGTTAGGGTTAGGGTTAGGGTTAGGGTTAGGGTTAGGGTTAGGGTTAGGGTTAGGGTTAGGGTTAGGGTTAGGGTTAGGGTTAGGGTTAGGGTTAGGGTTAGGGTTAGGGTTAGGGTTAGGGTTAGGGTTAGGGTT
Source organism: Heloderma suspectum (assembly GCF_057233095.1). NCBI lineage: Eukaryota > Metazoa > Chordata > Lepidosauria > Squamata > Helodermatidae > Heloderma > Heloderma suspectum. The sequence continues at coordinate 62,036 of NC_139473.1, read as the reverse complement.
AGGGTTAGGGTTAGGGTTAGGGTTAGGGTTAGGGTTAGGGTTAGGGTTAGGGTTAGGGTTAGGGTTAGGGTTAGGGTTAGGGTTAGGGTTAGGGTTAGGGTTAGGGTTAGGGTTAGGGTTAGGGTTAGGGTTAGGGTTAGGGTTAGGGTTAGGGTTAGGGTTAGGGTTAGGGTTAGGGTTAGGGTTAGGGTTAGGGTTAGGGTTAGGGTTAGGGTTAGGGTTAGGGTTAGGGTTAGGGTTAGGGTTAGGGTTAGGGTTAGGGTTAGGGTTAGGGTTAGGGTTAGGGTTAGGGTTAGGGTTAGGGTTAGGGTTAGGGTTAGGGTTAGGGTTAGGGTTAGGGTTAGGGTTAGGGTTAGGGTTAGGGTTAGGGTTAGGGTTAGGGTTAGGGTTAGGGTTAGGGTTAGGGTTAGGGTTAGGGTTAGGGTTAGGGTTAGGGTTAGGGTTAGGGTTAGGGTTAGGGTTAGGGTTAGGGTTAGGGTTAGGGTTAGGGTTAGGGTTAGGGTTAGGGTTAGGGTTAGGGTTAGGGTTAGGGTTAGGGTTAGGGTTAGGGTTAGGGTTAGGGTTAGGGTTAGGGTTAGGGTTAGGGTTAGGGTTAGGGTTAGGGTTAGGGTTAGGGTTAGGGTTAGGGTTAGGGTTAGGGTTAGGGTTAGGGTTAGGGTTAGGGTTAGGGTTAGGGTTAGGGTTAGGGTTAGGGTTAGGGTTAGGGTTAGGGTTAGGGTTAGGGTTAGGGTTAGGGTTAGGGTTAGGGTTAGGGTTAGGGTTAGGGTTAGGGTTAGGGTTAGGGTTAGGGTTAGGGTTAGGGTTAGGGTTAGGGTTAGGGTTAGGGTTAGGGTTAGGGTTAGGGTTAGGGTTAGGGTTAGGGTTAGGGTTAGGGTTAGGGTTAGGGTTAGGGTTAGGGTTAGGGTTAGGGTTAGGGTTAGGGTTAGGGTTAGGGTTAGGGTTAGGGTTAGGGTTAGGGTTAGGGTTAGGGTTAGGGTTAGGGTTAGGGTTAGGGTTAGGGTTAGGGTTAGGGTTAGGGTTAGGGTTAGGGTTAGGGTTAGGGTTAGGGTTAGGGTTAGGGTTAGGGTTAGGGTTAGGGTTAGGGTTAGGGTTAGGGTTAGGGTTAGGGTTAGGGTTAGGGTTAGGGTTAGGGTTAGGGTTAGGGTTAGGGTTAGGGTTAGGGTTAGGGTTAGGGTTAGGGTTAGGGTTAGGGTTAGGGTTAGGGTTAGGGTTAGGGTTAGGGTTAGGGTTAGGGTTAGGGTTAGGGTTAGGGTTAGGGTTAGGGTTAGGGTTAGGGTTAGGGTTAGGGTTAGGGTTAGGGTTAGGGTTAGGGTTAGGGTTAGGGTTAGGGTTAGGGTTAGGGTTAGGGTTAGGGTTAGGGTTAGGGTTAGGGTTAGGGTTAGGGTTAGGGTTAGGGTTAGGGTTAGGGTTAGGGTTAGGGTTAGGGTTAGGGTTAGGGTTAGGGTTAGGGTTAGGGTTAGGGTTAGGGTTAGGGTTAGGGTTAGGGTTAGGGTTAGGGTTAGGGTTAGGGTTAGGGTTAGGGTTAGGGTTAGGGTTAGGGTTAGGGTTAGGGTTAGGGTTAGGGTTAGGGTTAGGGTTAGGGTTAGGGTTAGGGTTAGGGTTAGGGTTAGGGTTAGGGTTAGGGTTAGGGTTAGGGTTAGGGTTAGGGTTAGGGTTAGGGTTAGGGTTAGGGTTAGGGTTAGGGTTAGGGTTAGGGTTAGGGTTAGGGTTAGGGTTAGGGTTAGGGTTAGGGTTAGGGTTAGGGTTAGGGTTAGGGTTAGGGTTAGGGTTAGGGTTAGGGTTAGGGTTAGGGTTAGGGTTAGGGTTAGGGTTAGGGTTAGGGTTAGGGTTAGGGTTAGGGTTAGGGTTAGGGTTAGGGTTAGGGTTAGGGTTAGGGTTAGGGTTAGGGTTAGGGTTAGGGTTAGGGTTAGGGTTAGGGTTAGGGTTAGGGTTAGGGTTAGGGTTAGGGTTAGGGTTAGGGTTAGGGTTAGGGTTAGGGTTAGGGTTAGGGTTAGGGTTAGGGTTAGGGTTAGGGTTAGGGTTAGGGTTAGGGTTAGGGTTAGGGTTAGGGTTAGGGTTAGGGTTAGGGTTAGGGTTAGGGTTAGGGTTAGGGTTAGGGTTAGGGTTAGGGTTAGGGTTAGGGTTAGGGTTAGGGTTAGGGTTAGGGTTAGGGTTAGGGTTAGGGTTAGGGTTAGGGTTAGGGTTAGGGTTAGGGTTAGGGTTAGGGTTAGGGTTAGGGTTAGGGTTAGGGTTAGGGTTAGGGTTAGGGTTAGGGTTAGGGTTAGGGTTAGGGTTAGGGTTAGGGTTAGGGTTAGGGTTAGGGTTAGGGTTAGGGTTAGGGTTAGGGTTAGGGTTAGGGTTAGGGTTAGGGTTAGGGTTAGGGTTAGGGTTAGGGTTAGGGTTAGGGTTAGGGTTAGGGTTAGGGTTAGGGTTAGGGTTAGGGTTAGGGTTAGGGTTAGGGTTAGGGTTAGGGTTAGGGTTAGGGTTAGGGTTAGGGTTAGGGTTAGGGTTAGGGTTAGGGTTAGGGTTAGGGTTAGGGTTAGGGTTAGGGTTAGGGTTAGGGTTAGGGTTAGGGTTAGGGTTAGGGTTAGGGTTAGGGTTAGGGTTAGGGTTAGGGTTAGGGTTAGGGTTAGGGTTAGGGTTAGGGTTAGGGTTAGGGTTAGGGTTAGGGTTAGGGTTAGGGTTAGGGTTAGGGTTAGGGTTAGGGTTAGGGTTAGGGTTAGGGTTAGGGTTAGGGTTAGGGTTAGGGTTAGGGTTAGGGTTAGGGTTAGGGTTAGGGTTAGGGTTAGGGTTAGGGTTAGGGTTAGGGTTAGGGTTAGGGTTAGGGTTAGGGTTAGGGTTAGGGTTAGGGTTAGGGTTAGGGTTAGGGTTAGGGTTAGGGTTAGGGTTAGGGTTAGGGTTAGGGTTAGGGTTAGGGTTAGGGTTAGGGTTAGGGTTAGGGTTAGGGTTAGGGTTAGGGTTAGGGTTAGGGTTAGGGTTAGGGTTAGGGTTAGGGTTAGGGTTAGGGTTAGGGTTAGGGTTAGGGTTAGGGTTAGGGTTAGGGTTAGGGTTAGGGTTAGGGTTAGGGTTAGGGTTAGGGTTAGGGTTAGGGTTAGGGTTAGGGTTAGGGTTAGGGTTAGGGTTAGGGTTAGGGTTAGGGTTAGGGTTAGGGTTAGGGTTAGGGTTAGGGTTAGGGTTAGGGTTAGGGTTAGGGTTAGGGTTAGGGTTAGGGTTAGGGTTAGGGTTAGGGTTAGGGTTAGGGTTAGGGTTAGGGTTAGGGTTAGGGTTAGGGTTAGGGTTAGGGTTAGGGTTAGGGTTAGGGTTAGGGTTAGGGTTAGGGTTAGGGTTAGGGTTAGGGTTAGGGTTAGGGTTAGGGTTAGGGTTAGGGTTAGGGTTAGGGTTAGGGTTAGGGTTAGGGTTAGGGTTAGGGTTAGGGTTAGGGTTAGGGTTAGGGTTAGGGTTAGGGTTAGGGTTAGGGTTAGGGTTAGGGTTAGGGTTAGGGTTAGGGTTAGGGTTAGGGTTAGGGTTAGGGTTAGGGTTAGGGTTAGGGTTAGGGTTAGGGTTAGGGTTAGGGTTAGGGTTAGGGTTAGGGTTAGGGTTAGGGTTAGGGTTAGGGTTAGGGTTAGGGTTAGGGTTAGGGTTAGGGTTAGGGTTAGGGTTAGGGTTAGGGTTAGGGTTAGGGTTAGGGTTAGGGTTAGGGTTAGGGTTAGGGTTAGGGTTAGGGTTAGGGTTAGGGTTAGGGTTAGGGTTAGGGTTAGGGTTAGGGTTAGGGTTAGGGTTAGGGTTAGGGTTAGGGTTAGGGTTAGGGTTAGGGTTAGGGTTAGGGTTAGGGTTAGGGTTAGGGTTAGGGTTAGGGTTAGGGTTAGGGTTAGGGTTAGGGTTAGGGTTAGGGTTAGGGTTAGGGTTAGGGTTAGGGTTAGGGTTAGGGTTAGGGTTAGGGTTAGGGTTAGGGTTAGGGTTAGGGTTAGGGTTAGGGTTAGGGTTAGGGTTAGGGTTAGGGTTAGGGTTAGGGTTAGGGTTAGGGTTAGGGTTAGGGTTAGGGTTAGGGTTAGGGTTAGGGTTAGGGTTAGGGTTAGGGTTAGGGTTAGGGTTAGGGTTAGGGTTAGGGTTAGGGTTAGGGTTAGGGTTAGGGTTAGGGTTAGGGTTAGGGTTAGGGTTAGGGTTAGGGTTAGGGTTAGGGTTAGGGTTAGGGTTAGGGTTAGGGTTAGGGTTAGGGTTAGGGTTAGGGTTAGGGTTAGGGTTAGGGTTAGGGTTAGGGTTAGGGTTAGGGTTAGGGTTAGGGTTAGGGTTAGGGTTAGGGTTAGGGTTAGGGTTAGGGTTAGGGTTAGGGTTAGGGTTAGGGTTAGGGTTAGGGTTAGGGTTAGGGTTAGGGTTAGGGTTAGGGTTAGGGTTAGGGTTAGGGTTAGGGTTAGGGTTAGGGTTAGGGTTAGGGTTAGGGTTAGGGTTAGGGTTAGGGTTAGGGTTAGGGTTAGGGTTAGGGTTAGGGTTAGGGTTAGGGTTAGGGTTAGGGTTAGGGTTAGGGTTAGGGTTAGGGTTAGGGTTAGGGTTAGGGTTAGGGTTAGGGTTAGGGTTAGGGTTAGGGTTAGGGTTAGGGTTAGGGTTAGGGTTAGGGTTAGGGTTAGGGTTAGGGTTAGGGTTAGGGTTAGGGTTAGGGTTAGGGTTAGGGTTAGGGTTAGGGTTAGGGTTAGGGTTAGGGTTAGGGTTAGGGTTAGGGTTAGGGTTAGGGTTAGGGTTAGGGTTAGGGTTAGGGTTAGGGTTAGGGTTAGGGTTAGGGTTAGGGTTAGGGTTAGGGTTAGGGTTAGGGTTAGGGTTAGGGTTAGGGTTAGGGTTAGGGTTAGGGTTAGGGTTAGGGTTAGGGTTAGGGTTAGGGTTAGGGTTAGGGTTAGGGTTAGGGTTAGGGTTAGGGTTAGGGTTAGGGTTAGGGTTAGGGTTAGGGTTAGGGTTAGGGTTAGGGTTAGGGTTAGGGTTAGGGTTAGGGTTAGGGTTAGGGTTAGGGTTAGGGTTAGGGTTAGGGTTAGGGTTAGGGTTAGGGTTAGGGTTAGGGTTAGGGTTAGGGTTAGGGTTAGGGTTAGGGTTAGGGTTAGGGTTAGGGTTAGGGTTAGGGTTAGGGTTAGGGTTAGGGTTAGGGTTAGGGTTAGGGTTAGGGTTAGGGTTAGGGTTAGGGTTAGGGTTAGGGTTAGGGTTAGGGTTAGGGTTAGGGTTAGGGTTAGGGTTAGGGTTAGGGTTAGGGTTAGGGTTAGGGTTAGGGTTAGGGTTAGGGTTAGGGTTAGGGTTAGGGTTAGGGTTAGGGTTAGGGTTAGGGTTAGGGTTAGGGGTAGGGGTAGGGGTAGGGGTAGGGGTAGGGGTAGGGGTAGGGGTAGGGGTAGGGGTAGGGGTAGGGGTAGGGGTAGGGGTAGGGGTAGGGGTAGGGGTAGGGGTAGGGGTAGGGGTAGGGGTAGGGGTAGGGGTAGGGGTAGGGGTAGGGGTAGGGGTAGGGGTAGGGGTAGGGGTAGGGGTAGGGGTAGGGGTAGGGGTAGGGGTAGGGGTAGGGGTAGGGGTAGGGGTAGGGGTAGGGGTAGGGGTAGGGGTAGGGGTAGGGGTAGGGGTAGGGGTAGGGGTAGGGGTAGGGGTAGGGGTAGGGGTAGGGGTAGGGGTAGGGTTAGGGTTAGGGTTAGGGTTAGGGTTAGGGTTAGGGTTAGGGTTAGGGTTAGGGTTAGGGTTAGGGTTAGGGTTAGGGTTAGGGTTAGGGTTAGGGTTAGGGTTAGGGTTAGGGTTAGGGTTAGGGTTAGGGTTAGGGTTAGGGTTAGGGTTAGGGTTAGGGTTAGGGTTAGGGTTAGGGTTAGGGTTAGGGTTAGGGTTAGGGTTAGGGTTAGGGTTAGGGTTAGGGTTAGGGTTAGGGTTAGGGTTAGGGTTAGGGTTAGGGTTAGGGTTAGGGTTAGGGTTAGGGTTAGGGTTAGGGTTAGGGTTAGGGTTAGGGTTAGGGTTAGGGTTAGGGTTAGGGTTAGGGTTAGGGTTAGGGTTAGGGTTAGGGTTAGGGTTAGGGTTAGGGTTAGGGTTAGGGTTAGGGTTAGGGTTAGGGTTAGGGTTAGGGTTAGGGTTAGGGTTAGGGTTAGGGTTAGGGTTAGGGTTAGGGTTAGGGTTAGGGTTAGGGTTAGGGTTAGGGTTAGGGTTAGGGTTAGGGTTAGGGTTAGGGTTAGGGTTAGGGTTAGGGTTAGGGTTAGGGTTAGGGTTAGGGTTAGGGTTAGGGTTAGGGTTAGGGTTAGGGTTAGGGTTAGGGTTAGGGTTAGGGTTAGGGTTAGGGTTAGGGTTAGGGTTAGGGTTAGGGTTAGGGTTAGGGTTAGGGTTAGGGTTAGGGTTAGGGTTAGGGTTAGGGTTAGGGTTAGGGTTAGGGTTAGGGTTAGGGTTAGGGTTAGGGTTAGGGTTAGGGTTAGGGTTAGGGTTAGGGTTAGGGTTAGGGTTAGGGTTAGGGTTAGGGTTAGGGTTAGGGTTAGGGTTAGGGTTAGGGTTAGGGTTAGGGTTAGGGTTAGGGTTAGGGTTAGGGTTAGGGTTAGGGTTAGGGTTAGGGTTAGGGTTAGGGTTAGGGTTAGGGTTAGGGTTAGGGTTAGGGTTAGGGTTAGGGTTAGGGTTAGGGTTAGGGTTAGGGTTAGGGTTAGGGTTAGGGTTAGGGTTAGGGTTAGGGTTAGGGTTAGGGTTAGGGTTAGGGTTAGGGTTAGGGTTAGGGTTAGGGTTAGGGTTAGGGTTAGGGTTAGGGTTAGGGTTAGGGTTAGGGTTAGGGTTAGGGTTAGGGTTAGGGTTAGGGTTAGGGTTAGGGTTAGGGTTAGGGTTAGGGTTAGGGTTAGGGTTAGGGTTAGGGTTAGGGTTAGGGTTAGGGTTAGGGTTAGGGTTAGGGTTAGGGTTAGGGTTAGGGTTAGGGTTAGGGTTAGGGTTAGGGTTAGGGTTAGGGTTAGGGTTAGGGTTAGGGTTAGGGTTAGGGTTAGGGTTAGGGTTAGGGTTAGGGTTAGGGTTAGGGTTAGGGTTAGGGTTAGGGTTAGGGTTAGGGTTAGGGTTAGGGTTAGGGTTAGGGTTAGGGTTAGGGTTAGGGTTAGGGTTAGGGTTAGGGTTAGGGTTAGGGTTAGGGTTAGGGTTAGGGTTAGGGTTAGGGTTAGGGTTAGGGTTAGGGTTAGGGTTAGGGTTAGGGTTAGGGTTAGGGTTAGGGTTAGGGTTAGGGTTAGGGTTAGGGTTAGGGTTAGGGTTAGGGTTAGGGTTAGGGTTAGGGTTAGGGTTAGGGTTAGGGTTAGGGTTAGGGTTAGGGTTAGGGTTAGGGTTAGGGTTAGGGTTAGGGTTAGGGTTAGGGTTAGGGTTAGGGTTAGGGTTAGGGTTAGGGTTAGGGTTAGGGTTAGGGTTAGGGTTAGGGTTAGGGTTAGGGTTAGGGTTAGGGTTAGGGTTAGGGTTAGGGTTAGGGTTAGGGTTAGGGTTAGGGTTAGGGTTAGGGTTAGGGTTAGGGTTAGGGTTAGGGTTAGGGTTAGGGTTAGGGTTAGGGTTAGGGTTAGGGTTAGGGTTAGGGTTAGGGTTAGGGTTAGGGTTAGGGTTAGGGTTAGGGTTAGGGTTAGGGTTAGGGTTAGGGTTAGGGTTAGGGTTAGGGTTAGGGTTAGGGTTAGGGTTAGGGTTAGGGTTAGGGTTAGGGTTAGGGTTAGGGTTAGGGTTAGGGTTAGGGTTAGGGTTAGGGTTAGGGTTAGGGTTAGGGTTAGGGTTAGGGTTAGGGTTAGGGTTAGGGTTAGGGTTAGGGTTAGGGTTAGGGTTAGGGTTAGGGTTAGGGTTAGGGTTAGGGTTAGGGTTAGGGTTAGGGTTAGGGTTAGGGTTAGGGTTAGGGTTAGGGTTAGGGTTAGGGTTAGGGTTAGGGTTAGGGTTAGGGTTAGGGTTAGGGTTAGGGTTAGGGTTAGGGTTAGGGTTAGGGTTAGGGTTAGGGTTAGGGTTAGGGTTAGGGTTAGGGTTAGGGTTAGGGTTAGGGTTAGGGTTAGGGTTAGGGTTAGGGTTAGGGTTAGGGTTAGGGTTAGGGTTAGGGTTAGGGTTAGGGTTAGGGTTAGGGTTAGGGTTAGGGTTAGGGTTAGGGTTAGGGTTAGGGTTAGGGTTAGGGTTAGGGTTAGGGTTAGGGTTAGGGTTAGGGTTAGGGTTAGGGTTAGGGTTAGGGTTAGGGTTAGGGTTAGGGTTAGGGTTAGGGTTAGGGTTAGGGTTAGGGTTAGGGTTAGGGTTAGGGTTAGGGTTAGGGTTAGGGTTAGGGTTAGGGTTAGGGTTAGGGTTAGGGTTAGGGTTAGGGTTAGGGTTAGGGTTAGGGTTAGGGTTAGGGTTAGGGTTAGGGTTAGGGTTAGGGTTAGGGTTAGGGTTAGGGTTAGGGTTAGGGTTAGGGTTAGGGTTAGGGTTAGGGTTAGGGTTAGGGTTAGGGTTAGGGTTAGGGTTAGGGTTAGGGTTAGGGTTAGGGTTAGGGTTAGGGTTAGGGTTAGGGTTAGGGTTAGGGTTAGGGTTAGGGTTAGGGTTAGGGTTAGGGTTAGGGTTAGGGTTAGGGTTAGGGTTAGGGTTAGGGTTAGGGTTAGGGTTAGGGTTAGGGTTAGGGTTAGGGTTAGGGTTAGGGTTAGGGTTAGGGTTAGGGTTAGGGTTAGGGTTAGGGTTAGGGTTAGGGTTAGGGTTAGGGTTAGGGTTAGGGTTAGGGTTAGGGTTAGGGTTAGGGTTAGGGTTAGGGTTAGGGTTAGGGTTAGGGTTAGGGTTAGGGTTAGGGTTAGGGTTAGGGTTAGGGTTAGGGTTAGGGTTAGGGTTAGGGTTAGGGTTAGGGTTAGGGTTAGGGTTAGGGTTAGGGTTAGGGTTAGGGTTAGGGTTAGGGTTAGGGTTAGGGTTAGGGTTAGGGTTAGGGTTAGGGTTAGGGTTAGGGTTAGGGTTAGGGTTAGGGTTAGGGTTAGGGTTAGGGTTAGGGTTAGGGTTAGGGTTAGGGTTAGGGTTAGGGTTAGGGTTAGGGTTAGGGTTAGGGTTAGGGTTAGGGTTAGGGTTAGGGTTAGGGTTAGGGTTAGGGTTAGGGTTAGGGTTAGGGTTAGGGTTAGGGTTAGGGTTAGGGTTAGGGTTAGGGTTAGGGTTAGGGTTAGGGTTAGGGTTAGGGTTAGGGTTAGGGTTAGGGTTAGGGTTAGGGTTAGGGTTAGGGTTAGGGTTAGGGTTAGGGTTAGGGTTAGGGTTAGGGTTAGGGTTAGGGTTAGGGTTAGGGTTAGGGTTAGGGTTAGGGTTAGGGTTAGGGTTAGGGTTAGGGTTAGGGTTAGGGTTAGGGTTAGGGTTAGGGTTAGGGTTAGGGTTAGGGTTAGGGTTAGGGTTAGGGTTAGGGTTAGGGTTAGGGTTAGGGTTAGGGTTAGGGTTAGGGTTAGGGTTAGGGTTAGGGTTAGGGTTAGGGTTAGGGTTAGGGTTAGGGTTAGGGTTAGGGTTAGGGTTAGGGTTAGGGTTAGGGTTAGGGTTAGGGTTAGGGTTAGGGTTAGGGTTAGGGTTAGGGTTAGGGTTAGGGTTAGGGTTAGGGTTAGGGTTAGGGTTAGGGTTAGGGTTAGGGTTAGGGTTAGGGTTAGGGTTAGGGTTAGGGTTAGGGTTAGGGTTAGGGTTAGGGTTAGGGTTAGGGTTAGGGTTAGGGTTAGGGTTAGGGTTAGGGTTAGGGTTAGGGTTAGGGTTAGGGTTAGGGTTAGGGTTAGGGTTAGGGTTAGGGTTAGGGTTAGGGTTAGGGTTAGGGTTAGGGTTAGGGTTAGGGTTAGGGTTAGGGTTAGGGTTAGGGTTAGGGTTAGGGTTAGGGTTAGGGTTAGGGTTAGGGTTAGGGTTAGGGTTAGGGTTAGGGTTAGGGTTAGGGTTAGGGTTAGGGTTAGGGTTAGGGTTAGGGTTAGGGTTAGGGTTAGGGTTAGGGTTAGGGTTAGGGTTAGGGTTAGGGTTAGGGTTAGGGTTAGGGTTAGGGTTAGGGTTAGGGTTAGGGTTAGGGTTAGGGTTAGGGTTAGGGTTAGGGTTAGGGTTAGGGTTAGGGTTAGGGTTAGGGTTAGGGTTAGGGTTAGGGTTAGGGTTAGGGTTAGGGTTAGGGTTAGGGTTAGGGTTAGGGTTAGGGTTAGGGTTAGGGTTAGGGTTAGGGTTAGGGTTAGGGTTAGGGTTAGGGTTAGGGTTAGGGTTAGGGTTAGGGTTAGGGTTAGGGTTAGGGTTAGGGTTAGGGTTAGGGTTAGGGTTAGGGTTAGGGTTAGGGTTAGGGTTAGGGTTAGGGTTAGGGTTAGGGTTAGGGTTAGGGTTAGGGTTAGGGTTAGGGTTAGGGTTAGGGTTAGGGTTAGGGTTAGGGTTAGGGTTAGGGTTAGGGTTAGGGTTAGGGTTAGGGTTAGGGTTAGGGTTAGGGTTAGGGTTAGGGTTAGGGTTAGGGTTAGGGTTAGGGTTAGGGTTAGGGTTAGGGTTAGGGTTAGGGTTAGGGTTAGGGTTAGGGTTAGGGTTAGGGTTAGGGTTAGGGTTAGGGTTAGGGTTAGGGTTAGGGTTAGGGTTAGGGTTAGGGTTAGGGTTAGGGTTAGGGTTAGGGTTAGGGTTAGGGTTAGGGTTAGGGTTAGGGTTAGGGTTAGGGTTAGGGTTAGGGTTAGGGTTAGGGTTAGGGTTAGGGTTAGGGTTAGGGTTAGGGTTAGGGTTAGGGTTAGGGTTAGGGTTAGGGTTAGGGTTAGGGTTAGGGTTAGGGTTAGGGTTAGGGTTAGGGTTAGGGTTAGGGTTAGGGTTAGGGTTAGGGTTAGGGTTAGGGTTAGGGTTAGGGTTAGGGTTAGGGTTAGGGTTAGGGTTAGGGTTAGGGTTAGGGTTAGGGTTAGGGTTAGGGTTAGGGTTAGGGTTAGGGTTAGGGTTAGGGTTAGGGTTAGGGTTAGGGTTAGGGTTAGGGTTAGGGTTAGGGTTAGGGTTAGGGTTAGGGTTAGGGTTAGGGTTAGGGTTAGGGTTAGGGTTAGGGTTAGGGTTAGGGTTAGGGTTAGGGTTAGGGTTAGGGTTAGGGTTAGGGTTAGGGTTAGGGTTAGGGTTAGGGTTAGGGTTAGGGTTAGGGTTAGGGTTAGGGTTAGGGTTAGGGTTAGGGTTAGGGTTAGGGTTAGGGTTAGGGTTAGGGTTAGGGTTAGGGTTAGGGTTAGGGTTAGGGTTAGGGTTAGGGTTAGGGTTAGGGTTAGGGTTAGGGTTAGGGTTAGGGTTAGGGTTAGGGTTAGGGTTAGGGTTAGGGTTAGGGTTAGGGTTAGGGTTAGGGTTAGGGTTAGGGTTAGGGTTAGGGTTAGGGTTAGGGTTAGGGTTAGGGTTAGGGTTAGGGTTAGGGTTAGGGTTAGGGTTAGGGTTAGGGTTAGGGTTAGGGTTAGGGTTAGGGTTAGGGTTAGGGTTAGGGTTAGGGTTAGGGTTAGGGTTAGGGTTAGGGTTAGGGTTAGGGTTAGGGTTAGGGTTAGGGTTAGGGTTAGGGTTAGGGTTAGGGTTAGGGTTAGGGTTAGGGTTAGGGTTAGGGTTAGGGTTAGGGTTAGGGTTAGGGTTAGGGTTAGGGTTAGGGTTAGGGTTAGGGTTAGGGTTAGGGTTAGGGTTAGGGTTAGGGTTAGGGTTAGGGTTAGGGTTAGGGTTAGGGTTAGGGTTAGGGTTAGGGTTAGGGTTAGGGTTAGGGTTAGGGTTAGGGTTAGGGTTAGGGTTAGGGTTAGGGTTAGGGTTAGGGTTAGGGTTAGGGTTAGGGTTAGGGTTAGGGTTAGGGTTAGGGTTAGGGTTAGGGTTAGGGTTAGGGTTAGGGTTAGGGTTAGGGTTAGGGTTAGGGTTAGGGTTAGGGTTAGGGTTAGGGTTAGGGTTAGGGTTAGGGTTAGGGTTAGGGTTAGGGTTAGGGTTAGGGTTAGGGTTAGGGTTAGGGTTAGGGTTAGGGTTAGGGTTAGGGTTAGGGTTAGGGTTAGGGTTAGGGTTAGGGTTAGGGTTAGGGTTAGGGTTAGGGTTAGGGTTAGGGTTAGGGTTAGGGTTAGGGTTAGGGTTAGGGTTAGGGTTAGGGTTAGGGTTAGGGTTAGGGTTAGGGTTAGGGTTAGGGTTAGGGTTAGGGTTAGGGTTAGGGTTAGGGTTAGGGTTAGGGTTAGGGTTAGGGTTAGGGTTAGGGTTAGGGTTAGGGTTAGGGTTAGGGTTAGGGTTAGGGTTAGGGTTAGGGTTAGGGTTAGGGTTAGGGTTAGGGTTAGGGTTAGGGTTAGGGTTAGGGTTAGGGTTAGGGTTAGGGTTAGGGTTAGGGTTAGGGTTAGGGTTAGGGTTAGGGTTAGGGTTAGGGTTAGGGTTAGGGTTAGGGTTAGGGTTAGGGTTAGGGTTAGGGTTAGGGTTAGGGTTAGGGTTAGGGTTAGGGTTAGGGTTAGGGTTAGGGTTAGGGTTAGGGTTAGGGTTAGGGTTAGGGTTAGGGTTAGGGTTAGGGTTAGGGTTAGGGTTAGGGTTAGGGTTAGGGTTAGGGTTAGGGTTAGGGTTAGGGTTAGGGTTAGGGTTAGGGTTAGGGTTAGGGTTAGGGTTAGGGTTAGGGTTAGGGTTAGGGTTAGGGTTAGGGTTAGGGTTAGGGTTAGGGTTAGGGTTAGGGTTAGGGTTAGGGTTAGGGTTAGGGTTAGGGTTAGGGTTAGGGTTAGGGTTAGGGTTAGGGTTAGGGTTAGGGTTAGGGTTAGGGTTAGGGTTAGGGTTAGGGTTAGGGTTAGGGTTAGGGTTAGGGTTAGGGTTAGGGTTAGGGTTAGGGTTAGGGTTAGGGTTAGGGTTAGGGTTAGGGTTAGGGTTAGGGTTAGGGTTAGGGTTAGGGTTAGGGTTAGGGTTAGGGTTAGGGTTAGGGTTAGGGTTAGGGTTAGGGTTAGGGTTAGGGTTAGGGTTAGGGTTAGGGTTAGGGTTAGGGTTAGGGTTAGGGTTAGGGTTAGGGTTAGGGTTAGGGTTAGGGTTAGGGTTAGGGTTAGGGTTAGGGTTAGGGTTAGGGTTAGGGTTAGGGTTAGGGTTAGGGTTAGGGTTAGGGTTAGGGTTAGGGTTAGGGTTAGGGTTAGGGTTAGGGTTAGGGTTAGGGTTAGGGTTAGGGTTAGGGTTAGGGTTAGGGTTAGGGTTAGGGTTAGGGTTAGGGTTAGGGTTAGGGTTAGGGTTAGGGTTAGGGTTAGGGTTAGGGTTAGGGTTAGGGTTAGGGTTAGGGTTAGGGTTAGGGTTAGGGTTAGGGTTAGGGTTAGGGTTAGGGTTAGGGTTAGGGTTAGGGTTAGGGTTAGGGTTAGGGTTAGGGTTAGGGTTAGGGTTAGGGTTAGGGTTAGGGTTAGGGTTAGGGTTAGGGTTAGGGTTAGGGTTAGGGTTAGGGTTAGGGTTAGGGTTAGGGTTAGGGTTAGGGTTAGGGTTAGGGTTAGGGTTAGGGTTAGGGTTAGGGTTAGGGTTAGGGTTAGGGTTAGGGTTAGGGTTAGGGTTAGGGTTAGGGTTAGGGTTAGGGTTAGGGTTAGGGTTAGGGTTAGGGTTAGGGTTAGGGTTAGGGTTAGGGTTAGGGTTAGGGTTAGGGTTAGGGTTAGGGTTAGGGTTAGGGTTAGGGTTAGGGTTAGGGTTAGGGTTAGGGTTAGGGTTAGGGTTAGGGTTAGGGTTAGGGTTAGGGTTAGGGTTAGGGTTAGGGTTAGGGTTAGGGTTAGGGTTAGGGTTAGGGTTAGGGTTAGGGTTAGGGTTAGGGTTAGGGTTAGGGTTAGGGTTAGGGTTAGGGTTAGGGTTAGGGTTAGGGTTAGGGTTAGGGTTAGGGTTAGGGTTAGGGTTAGGGTTAGGGTTAGGGTTAGGGTTAGGGTTAGGGTTAGGGTTAGGGTTAGGGTTAGGGTTAGGGTTAGGGTTAGGGTTAGGGTTAGGGTTAGGGTTAGGGTTAGGGTTAGGGTTAGGGTTAGGGTTAGGGTTAGGGTTAGGGTTAGGGTTAGGGTTAGGGTTAGGGTTAGGGTTAGGGTTAGGGTTAGGGTTAGGGTTAGGGTTAGGGTTAGGGTTAGGGTTAGGGTTAGGGTTAGGGTTAGGGTTAGGGTTAGGGTTAGGGTTAGGGTTAGGGTTAGGGTTAGGGTTAGGGTTAGGGTTAGGGTTAGGGTTAGGGTTAGGGTTAGGGTTAGGGTTAGGGTTAGGGTTAGGGTTAGGGTTAGGGTTAGGGTTAGGGTTAGGGTTAGGGTTAGGGTTAGGGTTAGGGTTAGGGTTAGGGTTAGGGTTAGGGTTAGGGTTAGGGTTAGGGTTAGGGTTAGGGTTAGGGTTAGGGTTAGGGTTAGGGTTAGGGTTAGGGTTAGGGTTAGGGTTAGGGTTAGGGTTAGGGTTAGGGTTAGGGTTAGGGTTAGGGTTAGGGTTAGGGTTAGGGTTAGGGTTAGGGTTAGGGTTAGGGTTAGGGTTAGGGTTAGGGTTAGGGTTAGGGTTAGGGTTAGGGTTAGGGTTAGGGTTAGGGTTAGGGTTAGGGTTAGGGTTAGGGTTAGGGTTAGGGTTAGGGTTAGGGTTAGGGTTAGGGTTAGGGTTAGGGTTAGGGTTAGGGTTAGGGTTAGGGTTAGGGTTAGGGTTAGGGTTAGGGTTAGGGTTAGGGTTAGGGTTAGGGTTAGGGTTAGGGTTAGGGTTAGGGTTAGGGTTAGGGTTAGGGTTAGGGTTAGGGTTAGGGTTAGGGTTAGGGTTAGGGTTAGGGTTAGGGTTAGGGTTAGGGTTAGGGTTAGGGTTAGGGTTAGGGTTAGGGTTAGGGTTAGGGTTAGGGTTAGGGTTAGGGTTAGGGTTAGGGTTAGGGTTAGGGTTAGGGTTAGGGTTAGGGTTAGGGTTAGGGTTAGGGTTAGGGTTAGGGTTAGGGTTAGGGTTAGGGTTAGGGTTAGGGTTAGGGTTAGGGTTAGGGTTAGGGTTAGGGTTAGGGTTAGGGTTAGGGTTAGGGTTAGGGTTAGGGTTAGGGTTAGGGTTAGGGTTAGGGTTAGGGTTAGGGTTAGGGTTAGGGTTAGGGTTAGGGTTAGGGTTAGGGTTAGGGTTAGGGTTAGGGTTAGGGTTAGGGTTAGGGTTAGGGTTAGGGTTAGGGTTAGGGTTAGGGTTAGGGTTAGGGTTAGGGTTAGGGTTAGGGTTAGGGTTAGGGTTAGGGTTAGGGTTAGGGTTAGGGTTAGGGTTAGGGTTAGGGTTAGGGTTAGGGTTAGGGTTAGGGTTAGGGTTAGGGTTAGGGTTAGGGTTAGGGTTAGGGTTAGGGTTAGGGTTAGGGTTAGGGTTAGGGTTAGGGTTAGGGTTAGGGTTAGGGTTAGGGTTAGGGTTAGGGTTAGGGTTAGGGTTAGGGTTAGGGTTAGGGTTAGGGTTAGGGTTAGGGTTAGGGTTAGGGTTAGGGTTAGGGTTAGGGTTAGGGTTAGGGTTAGGGTTAGGGTTAGGGTTAGGGTTAGGGTTAGGGTTAGGGTTAGGGTTAGGGTTAGGGTTAGGGTTAGGGTTAGGGTTAGGGTTAGGGTTAGGGTTAGGGTTAGGGTTAGGGTTAGGGTTAGGGTTAGGGTTAGGGTTAGGGTTAGGGTTAGGGTTAGGGTTAGGGTTAGGGTTAGGGTTAGGGTTAGGGTTAGGGTTAGGGTTAGGGTTAGGGTTAGGGTTAGGGTTAGGGTTAGGGTTAGGGTTAGGGTTAGGGTTAGGGTTAGGGTTAGGGTTAGGGTTAGGGTTAGGGTTAGGGTTAGGGTTAGGGTTAGGGTTAGGGTTAGGGTTAGGGTTAGGGTTAGGGTTAGGGTTAGGGTTAGGGTTAGGGTTAGGGTTAGGGTTAGGGTTAGGGTTAGGGTTAGGGTTAGGGTTAGGGTTAGGGTTAGGGTTAGGGTTAGGGTTAGGGTTAGGGTTAGGGTTAGGGTTAGGGTTAGGGTTAGGGTTAGGGTTAGGGTTAGGGTTAGGGTTAGGGTTAGGGTTAGGGTTAGGGTTAGGGTTAGGGTTAGGGTTAGGGTTAGGGTTAGGGTTAGGGTTAGGGTTAGGGTTAGGGTTAGGGTTAGGGTTAGGGTTAGGGTTAGGGTTAGGGTTAGGGTTAGGGTTAGGGTTAGGGTTAGGGTTAGGGTTAGGGTTAGGGTTAGGGTTAGGGTTAGGGTTAGGGTTAGGGTTAGGGTTAGGGTTAGGGTTAGGGTTAGGGTTAGGGTTAGGGTTAGGGTTAGGGTTAGGGTTAGGGTTAGGGTTAGGGTTAGGGTTAGGGTTAGGGTTAGGGTTAGGGTTAGGGTTAGGGTTAGGGTTAGGGTTAGGGTTAGGGTTAGGGTTAGGGTTAGGGTTAGGGTTAGGGTTAGGGTTAGGGTTAGGGTTAGGGTTAGGGTTAGGGTTAGGGTTAGGGTTAGGGTTAGGGTTAGGGTTAGGGTTAGGGTTAGGGTTAGGGTTAGGGTTAGGGTTAGGGTTAGGGTTAGGGTTAGGGTTAGGGTTAGGGTTAGGGTTAGGGTTAGGGTTAGGGTTAGGGTTAGGGTTAGGGTTAGGGTTAGGGTTAGGGTTAGGGTTAGGGTTAGGGTTAGGGTTAGGGTTAGGGTTAGGGTTAGGGTTAGGGTTAGGGTTAGGGTTAGGGTTAGGGTTAGGGTTAGGGTTAGGGTTAGGGTTAGGGTTAGGGTTAGGGTTAGGGTTAGGGTTAGGGTTAGGGTTAGGGTTAGGGTTAGGGTTAGGGTTAGGGTTAGGGTTAGGGTTAGGGTTAGGGTTAGGGTTAGGGTTAGGGTTAGGGTTAGGGTTAGGGTTAGGGTTAGGGTTAGGGTTAGGGTTAGGGTTAGGGTTAGGGTTAGGGTTAGGGTTAGGGTTAGGGTTAGGGTTAGGGTTAGGGTTAGGGTTAGGGTTAGGGTTAGGGTTAGGGTTAGGGTTAGGGTTAGGGTTAGGGTTAGGGTTAGGGTTAGGGTTAGGGTTAGGGTTAGGGTTAGGGTTAGGGTTAGGGTTAGGGTTAGGGTTAGGGTTAGGGTTAGGGTTAGGGTTAGGGTTAGGGTTAGGGTTAGGGTTAGGGTTAGGGTTAGGGTTAGGGTTAGGGTTAGGGTTAGGGTTAGGGTTAGGGTTAGGGTTAGGGTTAGGGTTAGGGTTAGGGTTAGGGTTAGGGTTAGGGTTAGGGTTAGGGTTAGGGTTAGGGTTAGGGTTAGGGTTAGGGTTAGGGTTAGGGTTAGGGTTAGGGTTAGGGTTAGGGTTAGGGTTAGGGTTAGGGTTAGGGTTAGGGTTAGGGTTAGGGTTAGGGTTAGGGTTAGGGTTAGGGTTAGGGTTAGGGTTAGGGTTAGGGTTAGGGTTAGGGTTAGGGTTAGGGTTAGGGTTAGGGTTAGGGTTAGGGTTAGGGTTAGGGTTAGGGTTAGGGTTAGGGTTAGGGTTAGGGTTAGGGTTAGGGTTAGGGTTAGGGTTAGGGTTAGGGTTAGGGTTAGGGTTAGGGTTAGGGTTAGGGTTAGGGTTAGGGTTAGGGTTAGGGTTAGGGTTAGGGTTAGGGTTAGGGTTAGGGTTAGGGTTAGGGTTAGGGTTAGGGTTAGGGTTAGGGTTAGGGTTAGGGTTAGGGTTAGGGTTAGGGTTAGGGTTAGGGTTAGGGTTAGGGTTAGGGTTAGGGTTAGGGTTAGGGTTAGGGTTAGGGTTAGGGTTAGGGTTAGGGTTAGGGTTAGGGTTAGGGTTAGGGTTAGGGTTAGGGTTAGGGTTAGGGTTAGGGTTAGGGTTAGGGTTAGGGTTAGGGTTAGGGTTAGGGTTAGGGTTAGGGTTAGGGTTAGGGTTAGGGTTAGGGTTAGGGTTAGGGTTAGGGTTAGGGTTAGGGTTAGGGTTAGGGTTAGGGTTAGGGTTAGGGTTAGGGTTAGGGTTAGGGTTAGGGTTAGGGTTAGGGTTAGGGTTAGGGTTAGGGTTAGGGTTAGGGTTAGGGTTAGGGTTAGGGTTAGGGTTAGGGTTAGGGTTAGGGTTAGGGTTAGGGTTAGGGTTAGGGTTAGGGTTAGGGTTAGGGTTAGGGTTAGGGTTAGGGTTAGGGTTAGGGTTAGGGTTAGGGTTAGGGTTAGGGTTAGGGTTAGGGTTAGGGTTAGGGTTAGGGTTAGGGTTAGGGTTAGGGTTAGGGTTAGGGTTAGGGTTAGGGTTAGGGTTAGGGTTAGGGTTAGGGTTAGGGTTAGGGTTAGGGTTAGGGTTAGGGTTAGGGTTAGGGTTAGGGTTAGGGTTAGGGTTAGGGTTAGGGTTAGGGTTAGGGTTAGGGTTAGGGTTAGGGTTAGGGTTAGGGTTAGGGTTAGGGTTAGGGTTAGGGTTAGGGTTAGGGTTAGGGTTAGGGTTAGGGTTAGGGTTAGGGTTAGGGTTAGGGTTAGGGTTAGGGTTAGGGTTAGGGTTAGGGTTAGGGTTAGGGTTAGGGTTAGGGTTAGGGTTAGGGTTAGGGTTAGGGTTAGGGTTAGGGTTAGGGTTAGGGTTAGGGTTAGGGTTAGGGTTAGGGTTAGGGTTAGGGTTAGGGTTAGGGTTAGGGTTAGGGTTAGGGTTAGGGTTAGGGTTAGGGTTAGGGTTAGGGTTAGGGTTAGGGTTAGGGTTAGGGTTAGGGTTAGGGTTAGGGTTAGGGTTAGGGTTAGGGTTAGGGTTAGGGTTAGGGTTAGGGTTAGGGTTAGGGTTAGGGTTAGGGTTAGGGTTAGGGTTAGGGTTAGGGTTAGGGTTAGGGTTAGGGTTAGGGTTAGGGTTAGGGTTAGGGTTAGGGTTAGGGTTAGGGTTAGGGTTAGGGTTAGGGTTAGGGTTAGGGTTAGGGTTAGGGTTAGGGTTAGGGTTAGGGTTAGGGTTAGGGTTAGGGTTAGGGTTAGGGTTAGGGTTAGGGTTAGGGTTAGGGTTAGGGTTAGGGTTAGGGTTAGGGTTAGGGTTAGGGTTAGGGTTAGGGTTAGGGTTAGGGTTAGGGTTAGGGTTAGGGTTAGGGTTAGGGTTAGGGTTAGGGTTAGGGTTAGGGTTAGGGTTAGGGTTAGGGTTAGGGTTAGGGTTAGGGTTAGGGTTAGGGTTAGGGTTAGGGTTAGGGTTAGGGTTAGGGTTAGGGTTAGGGTTAGGGTTAGGGTTAGGGTTAGGGTTAGGGTTAGGGTTAGGGTTAGGGTTAGGGTTAGGGTTAGGGTTAGGGTTAGGGTTAGGGTTAGGGTTAGGGTTAGGGTTAGGGTTAGGGTTAGGGTTAGGGTTAGGGTTAGGGTTAGGGTTAGGGTTAGGGTTAGGGTTAGGGTTAGGGTTAGGGTTAGGGTTAGGGTTAGGGTTAGGGTTAGGGTTAGGGTTAGGGTTAGGGTTAGGGTTAGGGTTAGGGTTAGGGTTAGGGTTAGGGTTAGGGTTAGGGTTAGGGTTAGGGTTAGGGTTAGGGTTAGGGTTAGGGTTAGGGTTAGGGTTAGGGTTAGGGTTAGGGTTAGGGTTAGGGTTAGGGTTAGGGTTAGGGTTAGGGTTAGGGTTAGGGTTAGGGTTAGGGTTAGGGTTAGGGTTAGGGTTAGGGTTAGGGTTAGGGTTAGGGTTAGGGTTAGGGTTAGGGTTAGGGTTAGGGTTAGGGTTAGGGTTAGGGTTAGGGTTAGGGTTAGGGTTAGGGTTAGGGTTAGGGTTAGGGTTAGGGTTAGGGTTAGGGTTAGGGTTAGGGTTAGGGTTAGGGTTAGGGTTAGGGTTAGGGTTAGGGTTAGGGTTAGGGTTAGGGTTAGGGTTAGGGTTAGGGTTAGGGTTAGGGTTAGGGTTAGGGTTAGGGTTAGGGTTAGGGTTAGGGTTAGGGTTAGGGTTAGGGTTAGGGTTAGGGTTAGGGTTAGGGTTAGGGTTAGGGTTAGGGTTAGGGTTAGGGTTAGGGTTAGGGTTAGGGTTAGGGTTAGGGTTAGGGTTAGGGTTAGGGTTAGGGTTAGGGTTAGGGTTAGGGTTAGGGTTAGGGTTAGGGTTAGGGTTAGGGTTAGGGTTAGGGTTAGGGTTAGGGTTAGGGTTAGGGTTAGGGTTAGGGTTAGGGTTAGGGTTAGGGTTAGGGTTAGGGTTAGGGTTAGGGTTAGGGTTAGGGTTAGGGTTAGGGTTAGGGTTAGGGTTAGGGTTAGGGTTAGGGTTAGGGTTAGGGTTAGGGTTAGGGTTAGGGTTAGGGTTAGGGTTAGGGTTAGGGTTAGGGTTAGGGTTAGGGTTAGGGTTAGGGTTAGGGTTAGGGTTAGGGTTAGGGTTAGGGTTAGGGTTAGGGTTAGGGTTAGGGTTAGGGTTAGGGTTAGGGTTAGGGTTAGGGTTAGGGTTAGGGTTAGGGTTAGGGTTAGGGTTAGGGTTAGGGTTAGGGTTAGGGTTAGGGTTAGGGTTAGGGTTAGGGTTAGGGTTAGGGTTAGGGTTAGGGTTAGGGTTAGGGTTAGGGTTAGGGTTAGGGTTAGGGTTAGGGTTAGGGTTAGGGTTAGGGTTAGGGTTAGGGTTAGGGTTAGGGTTAGGGTTAGGGTTAGGGTTAGGGTTAGGGTTAGGGTTAGGGTTAGGGTTAGGGTTAGGGTTAGGGTTAGGGTTAGGGTTAGGGTTAGGGTTAGGGTTAGGGTTAGGGTTAGGGTTAGGGTTAGGGTTAGGGTTAGGGTTAGGGTTAGGGTTAGGGTTAGGGTTAGGGTTAGGGTTAGGGTTAGGGTTAGGGTTAGGGTTAGGGTTAGGGTTAGGGTTAGGGTTAGGGTTAGGGTTAGGGTTAGGGTTAGGGTTAGGGTTAGGGTTAGGGTTAGGGTTAGGGTTAGGGTTAGGGTTAGGGTTAGGGTTAGGGTTAGGGTTAGGGTTAGGGTTAGGGTTAGGGTTAGGGTTAGGGTTAGGGTTAGGGTTAGGGTTAGGGTTAGGGTTAGGGTTAGGGTTAGGGTTAGGGTTAGGGTTAGGGTTAGGGTTAGGGTTAGGGTTAGGGTTAGGGTTAGGGTTAGGGTTAGGGTTAGGGTTAGGGTTAGGGTTAGGGTTAGGGTTAGGGTTAGGGTTAGGGTTAGGGTTAGGGTTAGGGTTAGGGTTAGGGTTAGGGTTAGGGTTAGGGTTAGGGTTAGGGTTAGGGTTAGGGTTAGGGTTAGGGTTAGGGTTAGGGTTAGGGTTAGGGTTAGGGTTAGGGTTAGGGTTAGGGTTAGGGTTAGGGTTAGGGTTAGGGTTAGGGTTAGGGTTAGGGTTAGGGTTAGGGTTAGGGTTAGGGTTAGGGTTAGGGTTAGGGTTAGGGTTAGGGTTAGGGTTAGGGTTAGGGTTAGGGTTAGGGTTAGGGTTAGGGTTAGGGTTAGGGTTAGGGTTAGGGTTAGGGTTAGGGTTAGGGTTAGGGTTAGGGTTAGGGTTAGGGTTAGGGTTAGGGTTAGGGTTAGGGTTAGGGTTAGGGTTAGGGTTAGGGTTAGGGTTAGGGTTAGGGTTAGGGTTAGGGTTAGGGTTAGGGTTAGGGTTAGGGTTAGGGTTAGGGTTAGGGTTAGGGTTAGGGTTAGGGTTAGGGTTAGGGTTAGGGTTAGGGTTAGGGTTAGGGTTAGGGTTAGGGTTAGGGTTAGGGTTAGGGTTAGGGTTAGGGTTAGGGTTAGGGTTAGGGTTAGGGTTAGGGTTAGGGTTAGGGTTAGGGTTAGGGTTAGGGTTAGGGTTAGGGTTAGGGTTAGGGTTAGGGTTAGGGTTAGGGTTAGGGTTAGGGTTAGGGTTAGGGTTAGGGTTAGGGTTAGGGTTAGGGTTAGGGTTAGGGTTAGGGTTAGGGTTAGGGTTAGGGTTAGGGTTAGGGTTAGGGTTAGGGTTAGGGTTAGGGTTAGGGTTAGGGTTAGGGTTAGGGTTAGGGTTAGGGTTAGGGTTAGGGTTAGGGTTAGGGTTAGGGTTAGGGTTAGGGTTAGGGTTAGGGTTAGGGTTAGGGTTAGGGTTAGGGTTAGGGTTAGGGTTAGGGTTAGGGTTAGGGTTAGGGTTAGGGTTAGGGTTAGGGTTAGGGTTAGGGTTAGGGTTAGGGTTAGGGTTAGGGTTAGGGTTAGGGTTAGGGTTAGGGTTAGGGTTAGGGTTAGGGTTAGGGTTAGGGTTAGGGTTAGGGTTAGGGTTAGGGTTAGGGTTAGGGTTAGGGTTAGGGTTAGGGTTAGGGTTAGGGTTAGGGTTAGGGTTAGGGTTAGGGTTAGGGTTAGGGTTAGGGTTAGGGTTAGGGTTAGGGTTAGGGTTAGGGTTAGGGTTAGGGTTAGGGTTAGGGTTAGGGTTAGGGTTAGGGTTAGGGTTAGGGTTAGGGTTAGGGTTAGGGTTAGGGTTAGGGTTAGGGTTAGGGTTAGGGTTAGGGTTAGGGTTAGGGTTAGGGTTAGGGTTAGGGTTAGGGTTAGGGTTAGGGTTAGGGTTAGGGTTAGGGTTAGGGTTAGGGTTAGGGTTAGGGTTAGGGTTAGGGTTAGGGTTAGGGTTAGGGTTAGGGTTAGGGTTAGGGTTAGGGTTAGGGTTAGGGTTAGGGTTAGGGTTAGGGTTAGGGTTAGGGTTAGGGTTAGGGTTAGGGTTAGGGTTAGGGTTAGGGTTAGGGTTAGGGTTAGGGTTAGGGTTAGGGTTAGGGTTAGGGTTAGGGTTAGGGTTAGGGTTAGGGTTAGGGTTAGGGTTAGGGTTAGGGTTAGGGTTAGGGTTAGGGTTAGGGTTAGGGTTAGGGTTAGGGTTAGGGTTAGGGTTAGGGTTAGGGTTAGGGTTAGGGTTAGGGTTAGGGTTAGGGTTAGGGTTAGGGTTAGGGTTAGGGTTAGGGTTAGGGTTAGGGTTAGGGTTAGGGTTAGGGTTAGGGTTAGGGTTAGGGTTAGGGTTAGGGTTAGGGTTAGGGTTAGGGTTAGGGTTAGGGTTAGGGTTAGGGTTAGGGTTAGGGTTAGGGTTAGGGTTAGGGTTAGGGTTAGGGTTAGGGTTAGGGTTAGGGTTAGGGTTAGGGTTAGGGTTAGGGTTAGGGTTAGGGTTAGGGTTAGGGTTAGGGTTAGGGTTAGGGTTAGGGTTAGGGTTAGGGTTAGGGTTAGGGTTAGGGTTAGGGTTAGGGTTAGGGTTAGGGTTAGGGTTAGGGTTAGGGTTAGGGTTAGGGTTAGGGTTAGGGTTAGGGTTAGGGTTAGGGTTAGGGTTAGGGTTAGGGTTAGGGTTAGGGTTAGGGTTAGGGTTAGGGTTAGGGTTAGGGTTAGGGTTAGGGTTAGGGTTAGGGTTAGGGTTAGGGTTAGGGTTAGGGTTAGGGTTAGGGTTAGGGTTAGGGTTAGGGTTAGGGTTAGGGTTAGGGTTAGGGTTAGGGTTAGGGTTAGGGTTAGGGTTAGGGTTAGGGTTAGGGTTAGGGTTAGGGTTAGGGTTAGGGTTAGGGTTAGGGTTAGGGTTAGGGTTAGGGTTAGGGTTAGGGTTAGGGTTAGGGTTAGGGTTAGGGTTAGGGTTAGGGTTAGGGTTAGGGTTAGGGTTAGGGTTAGGGTTAGGGTTAGGGTTAGGGTTAGGGTTAGGGTTAGGGTTAGGGTTAGGGTTAGGGTTAGGGTTAGGGTTAGGGTTAGGGTTAGGGTTAGGGTTAGGGTTAGGGTTAGGGTTAGGGTTAGGGTTAGGGTTAGGGTTAGGGTTAGGGTTAGGGTTAGGGTTAGGGTTAGGGTTAGGGTTAGGGTTAGGGTTAGGGTTAGGGTTAGGGTTAGGGTTAGGGTTAGGGTTAGGGTTAGGGTTAGGGTTAGGGTTAGGGTTAGGGTTAGGGTTAGGGTTAGGGTTAGGGTTAGGGTTAGGGTTAGGGTTAGGGTTAGGGTTAGGGTTAGGGTTAGGGTTAGGGTTAGGGTTAGGGTTAGGGTTAGGGTTAGGGTTAGGGTTAGGGTTAGGGTTAGGGTTAGGGTTAGGGTTAGGGTTAGGGTTAGGGTTAGGGTTAGGGTTAGGGTTAGGGTTAGGGTTAGGGTTAGGGTTAGGGTTAGGGTTAGGGTTAGGGTTAGGGTTAGGGTTAGGGTTAGGGTTAGGGTTAGGGTTAGGGTTAGGGTTAGGGTTAGGGTTAGGGTTAGGGTTAGGGTTAGGGTTAGGGTTAGGGTTAGGGTTAGGGTTAGGGTTAGGGTTAGGGTTAGGGTTAGGGTTAGGGTTAGGGTTAGGGTTAGGGTTAGGGTTAGGGTTAGGGTTAGGGTTAGGGTTAGGGTTAGGGTTAGGGTTAGGGTTAGGGTTAGGGTTAGGGTTAGGGTTAGGGTTAGGGTTAGGGTTAGGGTTAGGGTTAGGGTTAGGGTTAGGGTTAGGGTTAGGGTTAGGGTTAGGGTTAGGGTTAGGGTTAGGGTTAGGGTTAGGGTTAGGGTTAGGGTTAGGGTTAGGGTTAGGGTTAGGGTTAGGGTTAGGGTTAGGGTTAGGGTTAGGGTTAGGGTTAGGGTTAGGGTTAGGGTTAGGGTTAGGGTTAGGGTTAGGGTTAGGGTTAGGGTTAGGGTTAGGGTTAGGGTTAGGGTTAGGGTTAGGGTTAGGGTTAGGGTTAGGGTTAGGGTTAGGGTTAGGGTTAGGGTTAGGGTTAGGGTTAGGGTTAGGGTTAGGGTTAGGGTTAGGGTTAGGGTTAGGGTTAGGGTTAGGGTTAGGGTTAGGGTTAGGGTTAGGGTTAGGGTTAGGGTTAGGGTTAGGGTTAGGGTTAGGGTTAGGGTTAGGGTTAGGGTTAGGGTTAGGGTTAGGGTTAGGGTTAGGGTTAGGGTTAGGGTTAGGGTTAGGGTTAGGGTTAGGGTTAGGGTTAGGGTTAGGGTTAGGGTTAGGGTTAGGGTTAGGGTTAGGGTTAGGGTTAGGGTTAGGGTTAGGGTTAGGGTTAGGGTTAGGGTTAGGGTTAGGGTTAGGGTTAGGGTTAGGGTTAGGGTTAGGGTTAGGGTTAGGGTTAGGGTTAGGGTTAGGGTTAGGGTTAGGGTTAGGGTTAGGGTTAGGGTTAGGGTTAGGGTTAGGGTTAGGGTTAGGGTTAGGGTTAGGGTTAGGGTTAGGGTTAGGGTTAGGGTTAGGGTTAGGGTTAGGGTTAGGGTTAGGGTTAGGGTTAGGGTTAGGGTTAGGGTTAGGGTTAGGGTTAGGGTTAGGGTTAGGGTTAGGGTTAGGGTTAGGGTTAGGGTTAGGGTTAGGGTTAGGGTTAGGGTTAGGGTTAGGGTTAGGGTTAGGGTTAGGGTTAGGGTTAGGGTTAGGGTTAGGGTTAGGGTTAGGGTTAGGGTTAGGGTTAGGGTTAGGGTTAGGGTTAGGGTTAGGGTTAGGGTTAGGGTTAGGGTTAGGGTTAGGGTTAGGGTTAGGGTTAGGGTTAGGGTTAGGGTTAGGGTTAGGGTTAGGGTTAGGGTTAGGGTTAGGGTTAGGGTTAGGGTTAGGGTTAGGGTTAGGGTTAGGGTTAGGGTTAGGGTTAGGGTTAGGGTTAGGGTTAGGGTTAGGGTTAGGGTTAGGGTTAGGGTTAGGGTTAGGGTTAGGGTTAGGGTTAGGGTTAGGGTTAGGGTTAGGGTTAGGGTTAGGGTTAGGGTTAGGGTTAGGGTTAGGGTTAGGGTTAGGGTTAGGGTTAGGGTTAGGGTTAGGGTTAGGGTTAGGGTTAGGGTTAGGGTTAGGGTTAGGGTTAGGGTTAGGGTTAGGGTTAGGGTTAGGGTTAGGGTTAGGGTTAGGGTTAGGGTTAGGGTTAGGGTTAGGGTTAGGGTTAGGGTTAGGGTTAGGGTTAGGGTTAGGGTTAGGGTTAGGGTTAGGGTTAGGGTTAGGGTTAGGGTTAGGGTTAGGGTTAGGGTTAGGGTTAGGGTTAGGGTTAGGGTTAGGGTTAGGGTTAGGGTTAGGGTTAGGGTTAGGGTTAGGGTTAGGGTTAGGGTTAGGGTTAGGGTTAGGGTTAGGGTTAGGGTTAGGGTTAGGGTTAGGGTTAGGGTTAGGGTTAGGGTTAGGGTTAGGGTTAGGGTTAGGGTTAGGGTTAGGGTTAGGGTTAGGGTTAGGGTTAGGGTTAGGGTTAGGGTTAGGGTTAGGGTTAGGGTTAGGGTTAGGGTTAGGGTTAGGGTTAGGGTTAGGGTTAGGGTTAGGGTTAGGGTTAGGGTTAGGGTTAGGGTTAGGGTTAGGGTTAGGGTTAGGGTTAGGGTTAGGGTTAGGGTTAGGGTTAGGGTTAGGGTTAGGGTTAGGGTTAGGGTTAGGGTTAGGGTTAGGGTTAGGGTTAGGGTTAGGGTTAGGGTTAGGGTTAGGGTTAGGGTTAGGGTTAGGGTTAGGGTTAGGGTTAGGGTTAGGGTTAGGGTTAGGGTTAGGGTTAGGGTTAGGGTTAGGGTTAGGGTTAGGGTTAGGGTTAGGGTTAGGGTTAGGGTTAGGGTTAGGGTTAGGGTTAGGGTTAGGGTTAGGGTTAGGGTTAGGGTTAGGGTTAGGGTTAGGGTTAGGGTTAGGGTTAGGGTTAGGGTTAGGGTTAGGGTTAGGGTTAGGGTTAGGGTTAGGGTTAGGGTTAGGGTTAGGGTTAGGGTTAGGGTTAGGGTTAGGGTTAGGGTTAGGGTTAGGGTTAGGGTTAGGGTTAGGGTTAGGGTTAGGGTTAGGGTTAGGGTTAGGGTTAGGGTTAGGGTTAGGGTTAGGGTTAGGGTTAGGGTTAGGGTTAGGGTTAGGGTTAGGGTTAGGGTTAGGGTTAGGGTTAGGGTTAGGGTTAGGGTTAGGGTTAGGGTTAGGGTTAGGGTTAGGGTTAGGGTTAGGGTTAGGGTTAGGGTTAGGGTTAGGGTTAGGGTTAGGGTTAGGGTTAGGGTTAGGGTTAGGGTTAGGGTTAGGGTTAGGGTTAGGGTTAGGGTTAGGGTTAGGGTTAGGGTTAGGGTTAGGGTTAGGGTTAGGGTTAGGGTTAGGGTTAGGGTTAGGGTTAGGGTTAGGGTTAGGGTTAGGGTTAGGGTTAGGGTTAGGGTTAGGGTTAGGGTTAGGGTTAGGGTTAGGGTTAGGGTTAGGGTTAGGGTTAGGGTTAGGGTTAGGGTTAGGGTTAGGGTTAGGGTTAGGGTTAGGGTTAGGGTTAGGGTTAGGGTTAGGGTTAGGGTTAGGGTTAGGGTTAGGGTTAGGGTTAGGGTTAGGGTTAGGGTTAGGGTTAGGGTTAGGGTTAGGGTTAGGGTTAGGGTTAGGGTTAGGGTTAGGGTTAGGGTTAGGGTTAGGGTTAGGGTTAGGGTTAGGGTTAGGGTTAGGGTTAGGGTTAGGGTTAGGGTTAGGGTTAGGGTTAGGGTTAGGGTTAGGGTTAGGGTTAGGGTTAGGGTTAGGGTTAGGGTTAGGGTTAGGGTTAGGGTTAGGGTTAGGGTTAGGGTTAGGGTTAGGGTTAGGGTTAGGGTTAGGGTTAGGGTTAGGGTTAGGGTTAGGGTTAGGGTTAGGGTTAGGGTTAGGGTTAGGGTTAGGGTTAGGGTTAGGGTTAGGGTTAGGGTTAGGGTTAGGGTTAGGGTTAGGGTTAGGGTTAGGGTTAGGGTTAGGGTTAGGGTTAGGGTTAGGGTTAGGGTTAGGGTTAGGGTTAGGGTTAGGGTTAGGGTTAGGGTTAGGGTTAGGGTTAGGGTTAGGGTTAGGGTTAGGGTTAGGGTTAGGGTTAGGGTTAGGGTTAGGGTTAGGGTTAGGGTTAGGGTTAGGGTTAGGGTTAGGGTTAGGGTTAGGGTTAGGGTTAGGGTTAGGGTTAGGGTTAGGGTTAGGGTTAGGGTTAGGGTTAGGGTTAGGGTTAGGGTTAGGGTTAGGGTTAGGGTTAGGGTTAGGGTTAGGGTTAGGGTTAGGGTTAGGGTTAGGGTTAGGGTTAGGGTTAGGGTTAGGGTTAGGGTTAGGGTTAGGGTTAGGGTTAGGGTTAGGGTTAGGGTTAGGGTTAGGGTTAGGGTTAGGGTTAGGGTTAGGGTTAGGGTTAGGGTTAGGGTTAGGGTTAGGGTTAGGGTTAGGGTTAGGGTTAGGGTTAGGGTTAGGGTTAGGGTTAGGGTTAGGGTTAGGGTTAGGGTTAGGGTTAGGGTTAGGGTTAGGGTTAGGGTTAGGGTTAGGGTTAGGGTTAGGGTTAGGGTTAGGGTTAGGGTTAGGGTTAGGGTTAGGGTTAGGGTTAGGGTTAGGGTTAGGGTTAGGGTTAGGGTTAGGGTTAGGGTTAGGGTTAGGGTTAGGGTTAGGGTTAGGGTTAGGGTTAGGGTTAGGGTTAGGGTTAGGGTTAGGGTTAGGGTTAGGGTTAGGGTTAGGGTTAGGGTTAGGGTTAGGGTTAGGGTTAGGGTTAGGGTTAGGGTTAGGGTTAGGGTTAGGGTTAGGGTTAGGGTTAGGGTTAGGGTTAGGGTTAGGGTTAGGGTTAGGGTTAGGGTTAGGGTTAGGGTTAGGGTTAGGGTTAGGGTTAGGGTTAGGGTTAGGGTTAGGGTTAGGGTTAGGGTTAGGGTTAGGGTTAGGGTTAGGGTTAGGGTTAGGGTTAGGGTTAGGGTTAGGGTTAGGGTTAGGGTTAGGGTTAGGGTTAGGGTTAGGGTTAGGGTTAGGGTTAGGGTTAGGGTTAGGGTTAGGGTTAGGGTTAGGGTTAGGGTTAGGGTTAGGGTTAGGGTTAGGGTTAGGGTTAGGGTTAGGGTTAGGGTTAGGGTTAGGGTTAGGGTTAGGGTTAGGGTTAGGGTTAGGGTTAGGGTTAGGGTTAGGGTTAGGGTTAGGGTTAGGGTTAGGGTTAGGGTTAGGGTTAGGGTTAGGGTTAGGGTTAGGGTTAGGGTTAGGGTTAGGGTTAGGGTTAGGGTTAGGGTTAGGGTTAGGGTTAGGGTTAGGGTTAGGGTTAGGGTTAGGGTTAGGGTTAGGGTTAGGGTTAGGGTTAGGGTTAGGGTTAGGGTTAGGGTTAGGGTTAGGGTTAGGGTTAGGGTTAGGGTTAGGGTTAGGGTTAGGGTTAGGGTTAGGGTTAGGGTTAGGGTTAGGGTTAGGGTTAGGGTTAGGGTTAGGGTTAGGGTTAGGGTTAGGGTTAGGGTTAGGGTTAGGGTTAGGGTTAGGGTTAGGGTTAGGGTTAGGGTTAGGGTTAGGGTTAGGGTTAGGGTTAGGGTTAGGGTTAGGGTTAGGGTTAGGGTTAGGGTTAGGGTTAGGGTTAGGGTTAGGGTTAGGGTTAGGGTTAGGGTTAGGGTTAGGGTTAGGGTTAGGGTTAGGGTTAGGGTTAGGGTTAGGGTTAGGGTTAGGGTTAGGGTTAGGGTTAGGGTTAGGGTTAGGGTTAGGGTTAGGGTTAGGGTTAGGGTTAGGGTTAGGGTTAGGGTTAGGGTTAGGGTTAGGGTTAGGGTTAGGGTTAGGGTTAGGGTTAGGGTTAGGGTTAGGGTTAGGGTTAGGGTTAGGGTTAGGGTTAGGGTTAGGGTTAGGGTTAGGGTTAGGGTTAGGGTTAGGGTTAGGGTTAGGGTTAGGGTTAGGGTTAGGGTTAGGGTTAGGGTTAGGGTTAGGGTTAGGGTTAGGGTTAGGGTTAGGGTTAGGGTTAGGGTTAGGGTTAGGGTTAGGGTTAGGGTTAGGGTTAGGGTTAGGGTTAGGGTTAGGGTTAGGGTTAGGGTTAGGGTTAGGGTTAGGGTTAGGGTTAGGGTTAGGGTTAGGGTTAGGGTTAGGGTTAGGGTTAGGGTTAGGGTTAGGGTTAGGGTTAGGGTTAGGGTTAGGGTTAGGGTTAGGGTTAGGGTTAGGGTTAGGGTTAGGGTTAGGGTTAGGGTTAGGGTTAGGGTTAGGGTTAGGGTTAGGGTTAGGGTTAGGGTTAGGGTTAGGGTTAGGGTTAGGGTTAGGGTTAGGGTTAGGGTTAGGGTTAGGGTTAGGGTTAGGGTTAGGGTTAGGGTTAGGGTTAGGGTTAGGGTTAGGGTTAGGGTTAGGGTTAGGGTTAGGGTTAGGGTTAGGGTTAGGGTTAGGGTTAGGGTTAGGGTTAGGGTTAGGGTTAGGGTTAGGGTTAGGGTTAGGGTTAGGGTTAGGGTTAGGGTTAGGGTTAGGGTTAGGGTTAGGGTTAGGGTTAGGGTTAGGGTTAGGGTTAGGGTTAGGGTTAGGGTTAGGGTTAGGGTTAGGGTTAGGGTTAGGGTTAGGGTTAGGGTTAGGGTTAGGGTTAGGGTTAGGGTTAGGGTTAGGGTTAGGGTTAGGGTTAGGGTTAGGGTTAGGGTTAGGGTTAGGGTTAGGGTTAGGGTTAGGGTTAGGGTTAGGGTTAGGGTTAGGGTTAGGGTTAGGGTTAGGGTTAGGGTTAGGGTTAGGGTTAGGGTTAGGGTTAGGGTTAGGGTTAGGGTTAGGGTTAGGGTTAGGGTTAGGGTTAGGGTTAGGGTTAGGGTTAGGGTTAGGGTTAGGGTTAGGGTTAGGGTTAGGGTTAGGGTTAGGGTTAGGGTTAGGGTTAGGGTTAGGGTTAGGGTTAGGGTTAGGGTTAGGGTTAGGGTTAGGGTTAGGGTTAGGGTTAGGGTTAGGGTTAGGGTTAGGGTTAGGGTTAGGGTTAGGGTTAGGGTTAGGGTTAGGGTTAGGGTTAGGGTTAGGGTTAGGGTTAGGGTTAGGGTTAGGGTTAGGGTTAGGGTTAGGGTTAGGGTTAGGGTTAGGGTTAGGGTTAGGGTTAGGGTTAGGGTTAGGGTTAGGGTTAGGGTTAGGGTTAGGGTTAGGGTTAGGGTTAGGGTTAGGGTTAGGGTTAGGGTTAGGGTTAGGGTTAGGGTTAGGGTTAGGGTTAGGGTTAGGGTTAGGGTTAGGGTTAGGGTTAGGGTTAGGGTTAGGGTTAGGGTTAGGGTTAGGGTTAGGGTTAGGGTTAGGGTTAGGGTTAGGGTTAGGGTTAGGGTTAGGGTTAGGGTTAGGGTTAGGGTTAGGGTTAGGGTTAGGGTTAGGGTTAGGGTTAGGGTTAGGGTTAGGGTTAGGGTTAGGGTTAGGGTTAGGGTTAGGGTTAGGGTTAGGGTTAGGGTTAGGGTTAGGGTTAGGGTTAGGGTTAGGGTTAGGGTTAGGGTTAGGGTTAGGGTTAGGGTTAGGGTTAGGGTTAGGGTTAGGGTTAGGGTTAGGGTTAGGGTTAGGGTTAGGGTTAGGGTTAGGGTTAGGGTTAGGGTTAGGGTTAGGGTTAGGGTTAGGGTTAGGGTTAGGGTTAGGGTTAGGGTTAGGGTTAGGGTTAGGGTTAGGGTTAGGGTTAGGGTTAGGGTTAGGGTTAGGGTTAGGGTTAGGGTTAGGGTTAGGGTTAGGGTTAGGGTTAGGGTTAGGGTTAGGGTTAGGGTTAGGGTTAGGGTTAGGGTTAGGGTTAGGGTTAGGGTTAGGGTTAGGGTTAGGGTTAGGGTTAGGGTTAGGGTTAGGGTTAGGGTTAGGGTTAGGGTTAGGGTTAGGGTTAGGGTTAGGGTTAGGGTTAGGGTTAGGGTTAGGGTTAGGGTTAGGGTTAGGGTTAGGGTTAGGGTTAGGGTTAGGGTTAGGGTTAGGGTTAGGGTTAGGGTTAGGGTTAGGGTTAGGGTTAGGGTTAGGGTTAGGGTTAGGGTTAGGGTTAGGGTTAGGGTTAGGGTTAGGGTTAGGGTTAGGGTTAGGGTTAGGGTTAGGGTTAGGGTTAGGGTTAGGGTTAGGGTTAGGGTTAGGGTTAGGGTTAGGGTTAGGGTTAGGGTTAGGGTTAGGGTTAGGGTTAGGGTTAGGGTTAGGGTTAGGGTTAGGGTTAGGGTTAGGGTTAGGGTTAGGGTTAGGGTTAGGGTTAGGGTTAGGGTTAGGGTTAGGGTTAGGGTTAGGGTTAGGGTTAGGGTTAGGGTTAGGGTTAGGGTTAGGGTTAGGGTTAGGGTTAGGGTTAGGGTTAGGGTTAGGGTTAGGGTTAGGGTTAGGGTTAGGGTTAGGGTTAGGGTTAGGGTTAGGGTTAGGGTTAGGGTTAGGGTTAGGGTTAGGGTTAGGGTTAGGGTTAGGGTTAGGGTTAGGGTTAGGGTTAGGGTTAGGGTTAGGGTTAGGGTTAGGGTTAGGGTTAGGGTTAGGGTTAGGGTTAGGGTTAGGGTTAGGGTTAGGGTTAGGGTTAGGGTTAGGGTTAGGGTTAGGGTTAGGGTTAGGGTTAGGGTTAGGGTTAGGGTTAGGGTTAGGGTTAGGGTTAGGGTTAGGGTTAGGGTTAGGGTTAGGGTTAGGGTTAGGGTTAGGGTTAGGGTTAGGGTTAGGGTTAGGGTTAGGGTTAGGGTTAGGGTTAGGGTTAGGGTTAGGGTTAGGGTTAGGGTTAGGGTTAGGGTTAGGGTTAGGGTTAGGGTTAGGGTTAGGGTTAGGGTTAGGGTTAGGGTTAGGGTTAGGGTTAGGGTTAGGGTTAGGGTTAGGGTTAGGGTTAGGGTTAGGGTTAGGGTTAGGGTTAGGGTTAGGGTTAGGGTTAGGGTTAGGGTTAGGGTTAGGGTTAGGGTTAGGGTTAGGGTTAGGGTTAGGGTTAGGGTTAGGGTTAGGGTTAGGGTTAGGGTTAGGGTTAGGGTTAGGGTTAGGGTTAGGGTTAGGGTTAGGGTTAGGGTTAGGGTTAGGGTTAGGGTTAGGGTTAGGGTTAGGGTTAGGGTTAGGGTTAGGGTTAGGGTTAGGGTTAGGGTTAGGGTTAGGGTTAGGGTTAGGGTTAGGGTTAGGGTTAGGGTTAGGGTTAGGGTTAGGGTTAGGGTTAGGGTTAGGGTTAGGGTTAGGGTTAGGGTTAGGGTTAGGGTTAGGGTTAGGGTTAGGGTTAGGGTTAGGGTTAGGGTTAGGGTTAGGGTTAGGGTTAGGGTTAGGGTTAGGGTTAGGGTTAGGGTTAGGGTTAGGGTTAGGGTTAGGGTTAGGGTTAGGGTTAGGGTTAGGGTTAGGGTTAGGGTTAGGGTTAGGGTTAGGGTTAGGGTTAGGGTTAGGGTTAGGGTTAGGGTTAGGGTTAGGGTTAGGGTTAGGGTTAGGGTTAGGGTTAGGGTTAGGGTTAGGGTTAGGGTTAGGGTTAGGGTTAGGGTTAGGGTTAGGGTTAGGGTTAGGGTTAGGGTTAGGGTTAGGGTTAGGGTTAGGGTTAGGGTTAGGGTTAGGGTTAGGGTTAGGGTTAGGGTTAGGGTTAGGGTTAGGGTTAGGGTTAGGGTTAGGGTTAGGGTTAGGGTTAGGGTTAGGGTTAGGGTTAGGGTTAGGGTTAGGGTTAGGGTTAGGGTTAGGGTTAGGGTTAGGGTTAGGGTTAGGGTTAGGGTTAGGGTTAGGGTTAGGGTTAGGGTTAGGGTTAGGGTTAGGGTTAGGGTTAGGGTTAGGGTTAGGGTTAGGGTTAGGGTTAGGGTTAGGGTTAGGGTTAGGGTTAGGGTTAGGGTTAGGGTTAGGGTTAGGGTTAGGGTTAGGGTTAGGGTTAGGGTTAGGGTTAGGGTTAGGGTTAGGGTTAGGGTTAGGGTTAGGGTTAGGGTTAGGGTTAGGGTTAGGGTTAGGGTTAGGGTTAGGGTTAGGGTTAGGGTTAGGGTTAGGGTTAGGGTTAGGGTTAGGGTTAGGGTTAGGGTTAGGGTTAGGGTTAGGGTTAGGGTTAGGGTTAGGGTTAGGGTTAGGGTTAGGGTTAGGGTTAGGGTTAGGGTTAGGGTTAGGGTTAGGGTTAGGGTTAGGGTTAGGGTTAGGGTTAGGGTTAGGGTTAGGGTTAGGGTTAGGGTTAGGGTTAGGGTTAGGGTTAGGGTTAGGGTTAGGGTTAGGGTTAGGGTTAGGGTTAGGGTTAGGGTTAGGGTTAGGGTTAGGGTTAGGGTTAGGGTTAGGGTTAGGGTTAGGGTTAGGGTTAGGGTTAGGGTTAGGGTTAGGGTTAGGGTTAGGGTTAGGGTTAGGGTTAGGGTTAGGGTTAGGGTTAGGGTTAGGGTTAGGGTTAGGGTTAGGGTTAGGGTTAGGGTTAGGGTTAGGGTTAGGGTTAGGGTTAGGGTTAGGGTTAGGGTTAGGGTTAGGGTTAGGGTTAGGGTTAGGGTTAGGGTTAGGGTTAGGGTTAGGGTTAGGGTTAGGGTTAGGGTTAGGGTTAGGGTTAGGGTTAGGGTTAGGGTTAGGGTTAGGGTTAGGGTTAGGGTTAGGGTTAGGGTTAGGGTTAGGGTTAGGGTTAGGGTTAGGGTTAGGGTTAGGGTTAGGGTTAGGGTTAGGGTTAGGGTTAGGGTTAGGGTTAGGGTTAGGGTTAGGGTTAGGGTTAGGGTTAGGGTTAGGGTTAGGGTTAGGGTTAGGGTTAGGGTTAGGGTTAGGGTTAGGGTTAGGGTTAGGGTTAGGGTTAGGGTTAGGGTTAGGGTTAGGGTTAGGGTTAGGGTTAGGGTTAGGGTTAGGGTTAGGGTTAGGGTTAGGGTTAGGGTTAGGGTTAGGGTTAGGGTTAGGGTTAGGGTTAGGGTTAGGGTTAGGGTTAGGGTTAGGGTTAGGGTTAGGGTTAGGGTTAGGGTTAGGGTTAGGGTTAGGGTTAGGGTTAGGGTTAGGGTTAGGGTTAGGGTTAGGGTTAGGGTTAGGGTTAGGGTTAGGGTTAGGGTTAGGGTTAGGGTTAGGGTTAGGGTTAGGGTTAGGGTTAGGGTTAGGGTTAGGGTTAGGGTTAGGGTTAGGGTTAGGGTTAGGGTTAGGGTTAGGGTTAGGGTTAGGGTTAGGGTTAGGGTTAGGGTTAGGGTTAGGGTTAGGGTTAGGGTTAGGGTTAGGGTTAGGGTTAGGGTTAGGGTTAGGGTTAGGGTTAGGGTTAGGGTTAGGGTTAGGGTTAGGGTTAGGGTTAGGGTTAGGGTTAGGGTTAGGGTTAGGGTTAGGGTTAGGGTTAGGGTTAGGGTTAGGGTTAGGGTTAGGGTTAGGGTTAGGGTTAGGGTTAGGGTTAGGGTTAGGGTTAGGGTTAGGGTTAGGGTTAGGGTTAGGGTTAGGGTTAGGGTTAGGGTTAGGGTTAGGGTTAGGGTTAGGGTTAGGGTTAGGGTTAGGGTTAGGGTTAGGGTTAGGGTTAGGGTTAGGGTTAGGGTTAGGGTTAGGGTTAGGGTTAGGGTTAGGGTTAGGGTTAGGGTTAGGGTTAGGGTTAGGGTTAGGGTTAGGGTTAGGGTTAGGGTTAGGGTTAGGGTTAGGGTTAGGGTTAGGGTTAGGGTTAGGGTTAGGGTTAGGGTTAGGGTTAGGGTTAGGGTTAGGGTTAGGGTTAGGGTTAGGGTTAGGGTTAGGGTTAGGGTTAGGGTTAGGGTTAGGGTTAGGGTTAGGGTTAGGGTTAGGGTTAGGGTTAGGGTTAGGGTTAGGGTTAGGGTTAGGGTTAGGGTTAGGGTTAGGGTTAGGGTTAGGGTTAGGGTTAGGGTTAGGGTTAGGGTTAGGGTTAGGGTTAGGGTTAGGGTTAGGGTTAGGGTTAGGGTTAGGGTTAGGGTTAGGGTTAGGGTTAGGGTTAGGGTTAGGGTTAGGGTTAGGGTTAGGGTTAGGGTTAGGGTTAGGGTTAGGGTTAGGGTTAGGGTTAGGGTTAGGGTTAGGGTTAGGGTTAGGGTTAGGGTTAGGGTTAGGGTTAGGGTTAGGGTTAGGGTTAGGGTTAGGGTTAGGGTTAGGGTTAGGGTTAGGGTTAGGGTTAGGGTTAGGGTTAGGGTTAGGGTTAGGGTTAGGGTTAGGGTTAGGGTTAGGGTTAGGGTTAGGGTTAGGGTTAGGGTTAGGGTTAGGGTTAGGGTTAGGGTTAGGGTTAGGGTTAGGGTTAGGGTTAGGGTTAGGGTTAGGGTTAGGGTTAGGGTTAGGGTTAGGGTTAGGGTTAGGGTTAGGGTTAGGGTTAGGGTTAGGGTTAGGGTTAGGGTTAGGGTTAGGGTTAGGGTTAGGGTTAGGGTTAGGGTTAGGGTTAGGGTTAGGGTTAGGGTTAGGGTTAGGGTTAGGGTTAGGGTTAGGGTTAGGGTTAGGGTTAGGGTTAGGGTTAGGGTTAGGGTTAGGGTTAGGGTTAGGGTTAGGGTTAGGGTTAGGGTTAGGGTTAGGGTTAGGGTTAGGGTTAGGGTTAGGGTTAGGGTTAGGGTTAGGGTTAGGGTTAGGGTTAGGGTTAGGGTTAGGGTTAGGGTTAGGGTTAGGGTTAGGGTTAGGGTTAGGGTTAGGGTTAGGGTTAGGGTTAGGGTTAGGGTTAGGGTTAGGGTTAGGGTTAGGGTTAGGGTTAGGGTTAGGGTTAGGGTTAGGGTTAGGGTTAGGGTTAGGGTTAGGGTTAGGGTTAGGGTTAGGGTTAGGGTTAGGGTTAGGGTTAGGGTTAGGGTTAGGGTTAGGGTTAGGGTTAGGGTTAGGGTTAGGGTTAGGGTTAGGGTTAGGGTTAGGGTTAGGGTTAGGGTTAGGGTTAGGGTTAGGGTTAGGGTTAGGGTTAGGGTTAGGGTTAGGGTTAGGGTTAGGGTTAGGGTTAGGGTTAGGGTTAGGGTTAGGGTTAGGGTTAGGGTTAGGGTTAGGGTTAGGGTTAGGGTTAGGGTTAGGGTTAGGGTTAGGGTTAGGGTTAGGGTTAGGGTTAGGGTTAGGGTTAGGGTTAGGGTTAGGGTTAGGGTTAGGGTTAGGGTTAGGGTTAGGGTTAGGGTTAGGGTTAGGGTTAGGGTTAGGGTTAGGGTTAGGGTTAGGGTTAGGGTTAGGGTTAGGGTTAGGGTTAGGGTTAGGGTTAGGGTTAGGGTTAGGGTTAGGGTTAGGGTTAGGGTTAGGGTTAGGGTTAGGGTTAGGGTTAGGGTTAGGGTTAGGGTTAGGGTTAGGGTTAGGGTTAGGGTTAGGGTTAGGGTTAGGGTTAGGGTTAGGGTTAGGGTTAGGGTTAGGGTTAGGGTTAGGGTTAGGGTTAGGGTTAGGGTTAGGGTTAGGGTTAGGGTTAGGGTTAGGGTTAGGGTTAGGGTTAGGGTTAGGGTTAGGGTTAGGGTTAGGGTTAGGGTTAGGGTTAGGGTTAGGGTTAGGGTTAGGGTTAGGGTTAGGGTTAGGGTTAGGGTTAGGGTTAGGGTTAGGGTTAGGGTTAGGGTTAGGGTTAGGGTTAGGGTTAGGGTTAGGGTTAGGGTTAGGGTTAGGGTTAGGGTTAGGGTTAGGGTTAGGGTTAGGGTTAGGGTTAGGGTTAGGGTTAGGGTTAGGGTTAGGGTTAGGGTTAGGGTTAGGGTTAGGGTTAGGGTTAGGGTTAGGGTTAGGGTTAGGGTTAGGGTTAGGGTTAGGGTTAGGGTTAGGGTTAGGGTTAGGGTTAGGGTTAGGGTTAGGGTTAGGGTTAGGGTTAGGGTTAGGGTTAGGGTTAGGGTTAGGGTTAGGGTTAGGGTTAGGGTTAGGGTTAGGGTTAGGGTTAGGGTTAGGGTTAGGGTTAGGGTTAGGGTTAGGGTTAGGGTTAGGGTTAGGGTTAGGGTTAGGGTTAGGGTTAGGGTTAGGGTTAGGGTTAGGGTTAGGGTTAGGGTTAGGGTTAGGGTTAGGGTTAGGGTTAGGGTTAGGGTTAGGGTTAGGGTTAGGGTTAGGGTTAGGGTTAGGGTTAGGGTTAGGGTTAGGGTTAGGGTTAGGGTTAGGGTTAGGGTTAGGGTTAGGGTTAGGGTTAGGGTTAGGGTTAGGGTTAGGGTTAGGGTTAGGGTTAGGGTTAGGGTTAGGGTTAGGGTTAGGGTTAGGGTTAGGGTTAGGGTTAGGGTTAGGGTTAGGGTTAGGGTTAGGGTTAGGGTTAGGGTTAGGGTTAGGGTTAGGGTTAGGGTTAGGGTTAGGGTTAGGGTTAGGGTTAGGGTTAGGGTTAGGGTTAGGGTTAGGGTTAGGGTTAGGGTTAGGGTTAGGGTTAGGGTTAGGGTTAGGGTTAGGGTTAGGGTTAGGGTTAGGGTTAGGGTTAGGGTTAGGGTTAGGGTTAGGGTTAGGGTTAGGGTTAGGGTTAGGGTTAGGGTTAGGGTTAGGGTTAGGGTTAGGGTTAGGGTTAGGGTTAGGGTTAGGGTTAGGGTTAGGGTTAGGGTTAGGGTTAGGGTTAGGGTTAGGGTTAGGGTTAGGGTTAGGGTTAGGGTTAGGGTTAGGGTTAGGGTTAGGGTTAGGGTTAGGGTTAGGGTTAGGGTTAGGGTTAGGGTTAGGGTTAGGGTTAGGGTTAGGGTTAGGGTTAGGGTTAGGGTTAGGGTTAGGGTTAGGGTTAGGGTTAGGGTTAGGGTTAGGGTTAGGGTTAGGGTTAGGGTTAGGGTTAGGGTTAGGGTTAGGGTTAGGGTTAGGGTTAGGGTTAGGGTTAGGGTTAGGGTTAGGGTTAGGGTTAGGGTTAGGGTTAGGGTTAGGGTTAGGGTTAGGGTTAGGGTTAGGGTTAGGGTTAGGGTTAGGGTTAGGGTTAGGGTTAGGGTTAGGGTTAGGGTTAGGGTTAGGGTTAGGGTTAGGGTTAGGGTTAGGGTTAGGGTTAGGGTTAGGGTTAGGGTTAGGGTTAGGGTTAGGGTTAGGGTTAGGGTTAGGGTTAGGGTTAGGGTTAGGGTTAGGGTTAGGGTTAGGGTTAGGGTTAGGGTTAGGGTTAGGGTTAGGGTTAGGGTTAGGGTTAGGGTTAGGGTTAGGGTTAGGGTTAGGGTTAGGGTTAGGGTTAGGGTTAGGGTTAGGGTTAGGGTTAGGGTTAGGGTTAGGGTTAGGGTTAGGGTTAGGGTTAGGGTTAGGGTTAGGGTTAGGGTTAGGGTTAGGGTTAGGGTTAGGGTTAGGGTTAGGGTTAGGGTTAGGGTTAGGGTTAGGGTTAGGGTTAGGGTTAGGGTTAGGGTTAGGGTTAGGGTTAGGGTTAGGGTTAGGGTTAGGGTTAGGGTTAGGGTTAGGGTTAGGGTTAGGGTTAGGGTTAGGGTTAGGGTTAGGGTTAGGGTTAGGGTTAGGGTTAGGGTTAGGGTTAGGGTTAGGGTTAGGGTTAGGGTTAGGGTTAGGGTTAGGGTTAGGGTTAGGGTTAGGGTTAGGGTTAGGGTTAGGGTTAGGGTTAGGGTTAGGGTTAGGGTTAGGGTTAGGGTTAGGGTTAGGGTTAGGGTTAGGGTTAGGGTTAGGGTTAGGGTTAGGGTTAGGGTTAGGGTTAGGGTTAGGGTTAGGGTTAGGGTTAGGGTTAGGGTTAGGGTTAGGGTTAGGGTTAGGGTTAGGGTTAGGGTTAGGGTTAGGGTTAGGGTTAGGGTTAGGGTTAGGGTTAGGGTTAGGGTTAGGGTTAGGGTTAGGGTTAGGGTTAGGGTTAGGGTTAGGGTTAGGGTTAGGGTTAGGGTTAGGGTTAGGGTTAGGGTTAGGGTTAGGGTTAGGGTTAGGGTTAGGGTTAGGGTTAGGGTTAGGGTTAGGGTTAGGGTTAGGGTTAGGGTTAGGGTTAGGGTTAGGGTTAGGGTTAGGGTTAGGGTTAGGGTTAGGGTTAGGGTTAGGGTTAGGGTTAGGGTTAGGGTTAGGGTTAGGGTTAGGGTTAGGGTTAGGGTTAGGGTTAGGGTTAGGGTTAGGGTTAGGGTTAGGGTTAGGGTTAGGGTTAGGGTTAGGGTTAGGGTTAGGGTTAGGGTTAGGGTTAGGGTTAGGGTTAGGGTTAGGGTTAGGGTTAGGGTTAGGGTTAGGGTTAGGGTTAGGGTTAGGGTTAGGGTTAGGGTTAGGGTTAGGGTTAGGGTTAGGGTTAGGGTTAGGGTTAGGGTTAGGGTTAGGGTTAGGGTTAGGGTTAGGGTTAGGGTTAGGGTTAGGGTTAGGGTTAGGGTTAGGGTTAGGGTTAGGGTTAGGGTTAGGGTTAGGGTTAGGGTTAGGGTTAGGGTTAGGGTTAGGGTTAGGGTTAGGGTTAGGGTTAGGGTTAGGGTTAGGGTTAGGGTTAGGGTTAGGGTTAGGGTTAGGGTTAGGGTTAGGGTTAGGGTTAGGGTTAGGGTTAGGGTTAGGGTTAGGGTTAGGGTTAGGGTTAGGGTTAGGGTTAGGGTTAGGGTTAGGGTTAGGGTTAGGGTTAGGGTTAGGGTTAGGGTTAGGGTTAGGGTTAGGGTTAGGGTTAGGGTTAGGGTTAGGGTTAGGGTTAGGGTTAGGGTTAGGGTTAGGGTTAGGGTTAGGGTTAGGGTTAGGGTTAGGGTTAGGGTTAGGGTTAGGGTTAGGGTTAGGGTTAGGGTTAGGGTTAGGGTTAGGGTTAGGGTTAGGGTTAGGGTTAGGGTTAGGGTTAGGGTTAGGGTTAGGGTTAGGGTTAGGGTTAGGGTTAGGGTTAGGGTTAGGGTTAGGGTTAGGGTTAGGGTTAGGGTTAGGGTTAGGGTTAGGGTTAGGGTTAGGGTTAGGGTTAGGGTTAGGGTTAGGGTTAGGGTTAGGGTTAGGGTTAGGGTTAGGGTTAGGGTTAGGGTTAGGGTTAGGGTTAGGGTTAGGGTTAGGGTTAGGGTTAGGGTTAGGGTTAGGGTTAGGGTTAGGGTTAGGGTTAGGGTTAGGGTTAGGGTTAGGGTTAGGGTTAGGGTTAGGGTTAGGGTTAGGGTTAGGGTTAGGGTTAGGGTTAGGGTTAGGGTTAGGGTTAGGGTTAGGGTTAGGGTTAGGGTTAGGGTTAGGGTTAGGGTTAGGGTTAGGGTTAGGGTTAGGGTTAGGGTTAGGGTTAGGGTTAGGGTTAGGGTTAGGGTTAGGGTTAGGGTTAGGGTTAGGGTTAGGGTTAGGGTTAGGGTTAGGGTTAGGGTTAGGGTTAGGGTTAGGGTTAGGGTTAGGGTTAGGGTTAGGGTTAGGGTTAGGGTTAGGGTTAGGGTTAGGGTTAGGGTTAGGGTTAGGGTTAGGGTTAGGGTTAGGGTTAGGGTTAGGGTTAGGGTTAGGGTTAGGGTTAGGGTTAGGGTTAGGGTTAGGGTTAGGGTTAGGGTTAGGGTTAGGGTTAGGGTTAGGGTTAGGGTTAGGGTTAGGGTTAGGGTTAGGGTTAGGGTTAGGGTTAGGGTTAGGGTTAGGGTTAGGGTTAGGGTTAGGGTTAGGGTTAGGGTTAGGGTTAGGGTTAGGGTTAGGGTTAGGGTTAGGGTTAGGGTTAGGGTTAGGGTTAGGGTTAGGGTTAGGGTTAGGGTTAGGGTTAGGGTTAGGGTTAGGGTTAGGGTTAGGGTTAGGGTTAGGGTTAGGGTTAGGGTTAGGGTTAGGGTTAGGGTTAGGGTTAGGGTTAGGGTTAGGGTTAGGGTTAGGGTTAGGGTTAGGGTTAGGGTTAGGGTTAGGGTTAGGGTTAGGGTTAGGGTTAGGGTTAGGGTTAGGGTTAGGGTTAGGGTTAGGGTTAGGGTTAGGGTTAGGGTTAGGGTTAGGGTTAGGGTTAGGGTTAGGGTTAGGGTTAGGGTTAGGGTTAGGGTTAGGGTTAGGGTTAGGGTTAGGGTTAGGGTTAGGGTTAGGGTTAGGGTTAGGGTTAGGGTTAGGGTTAGGGTTAGGGTTAGGGTTAGGGTTAGGGTTAGGGTTAGGGTTAGGGTTAGGGTTAGGGTTAGGGTTAGGGTTAGGGTTAGGGTTAGGGTTAGGGTTAGGGTTAGGGTTAGGGTTAGGGTTAGGGTTAGGGTTAGGGTTAGGGTTAGGGTTAGGGTTAGGGTTAGGGTTAGGGTTAGGGTTAGGGTTAGGGTTAGGGTTAGGGTTAGGGTTAGGGTTAGGGTTAGGGTTAGGGTTAGGGTTAGGGTTAGGGTTAGGGTTAGGGTTAGGGTTAGGGTTAGGGTTAGGGTTAGGGTTAGGGTTAGGGTTAGGGTTAGGGTTAGGGTTAGGGTTAGGGTTAGGGTTAGGGTTAGGGTTAGGGTTAGGGTTAGGGTTAGGGTTAGGGTTAGGGTTAGGGTTAGGGTTAGGGTTAGGGTTAGGGTTAGGGTTAGGGTTAGGGTTAGGGTTAGGGTTAGGGTTAGGGTTAGGGTTAGGGTTAGGGTTAGGGTTAGGGTTAGGGTTAGGGTTAGGGTTAGGGTTAGGGTTAGGGTTAGGGTTAGGGTTAGGGTTAGGGTTAGGGTTAGGGTTAGGGTTAGGGTTAGGGTTAGGGTTAGGGTTAGGGTTAGGGTTAGGGTTAGGGTTAGGGTTAGGGTTAGGGTTAGGGTTAGGGTTAGGGTTAGGGTTAGGGTTAGGGTTAGGGTTAGGGTTAGGGTTAGGGTTAGGGTTAGGGTTAGGGTTAGGGTTAGGGTTAGGGTTAGGGTTAGGGTTAGGGTTAGGGTTAGGGTTAGGGTTAGGGTTAGGGTTAGGGTTAGGGTTAGGGTTAGGGTTAGGGTTAGGGTTAGGGTTAGGGTTAGGGTTAGGGTTAGGGTTAGGGTTAGGGTTAGGGTTAGGGTTAGGGTTAGGGTTAGGGTTAGGGTTAGGGTTAGGGTTAGGGTTAGGGTTAGGGTTAGGGTTAGGGTTAGGGTTAGGGTTA
The DNA here is from genome assembly GCF_057233095.1 of Heloderma suspectum. Classification (NCBI taxonomy): domain Eukaryota; kingdom Metazoa; phylum Chordata; class Lepidosauria; order Squamata; family Helodermatidae; genus Heloderma; species Heloderma suspectum. Next base: position 20,551 of record NC_139473.1, on the reverse strand, counting down.
GGGTTAGGGTTAGGGTTAGGGTTAGGGTTAGGGTTAGGGTTAGGGTTAGGGTTAGGGTTAGGGTTAGGGTTAGGGTTAGGGTTAGGGTTAGGGTTAGGGTTAGGGTTAGGGTTAGGGTTAGGGTTAGGGTTAGGGTTAGGGTTAGGGTTAGGGTTAGGGTTAGGGTTAGGGTTAGGGTTAGGGTTAGGGTTAGGGTTAGGGTTAGGGTTAGGGTTAGGGTTAGGGTTAGGGTTAGGGTTAGGGTTAGGGTTAGGGTTAGGGTTAGGGTTAGGGTTAGGGTTAGGGTTAGGGTTAGGGTTAGGGTTAGGGTTAGGGTTAGGGTTAGGGTTAGGGTTAGGGTTAGGGTTAGGGTTAGGGTTAGGGTTAGGGTTAGGGTTAGGGTTAGGGTTAGGGTTAGGGTTAGGGTTAGGGTTAGGGTTAGGGTTAGGGTTAGGGTTAGGGTTAGGGTTAGGGTTAGGGTTAGGGTTAGGGTTAGGGTTAGGGTTAGGGTTAGGGTTAGGGTTAGGGTTAGGGTTAGGGTTAGGGTTAGGGTTAGGGTTAGGGTTAGGGTTAGGGTTAGGGTTAGGGTTAGGGTTAGGGTTAGGGTTAGGGTTAGGGTTAGGGTTAGGGTTAGGGTTAGGGTTAGGGTTAGGGTTAGGGTTAGGGTTAGGGTTAGGGTTAGGGTTAGGGTTAGGGTTAGGGTTAGGGTTAGGGTTAGGGTTAGGGTTAGGGTTAGGGTTAGGGTTAGGGTTAGGGTTAGGGTTAGGGTTAGGGTTAGGGTTAGGGTTAGGGTTAGGGTTAGGGTTAGGGTTAGGGTTAGGGTTAGGGTTAGGGTTAGGGTTAGGGTTAGGGTTAGGGTTAGGGTTAGGGTTAGGGTTAGGGTTAGGGTTAGGGTTAGGGTTAGGGTTAGGGTTAGGGTTAGGGTTAGGGTTAGGGTTAGGGTTAGGGTTAGGGTTAGGGTTAGGGTTAGGGTTAGGGTTAGGGTTAGGGTTAGGGTTAGGGTTAGGGTTAGGGTTAGGGTTAGGGTTAGGGTTAGGGTTAGGGTTAGGGTTAGGGTTAGGGTTAGGGTTAGGGTTAGGGTTAGGGTTAGGGTTAGGGTTAGGGTTAGGGTTAGGGTTAGGGTTAGGGTTAGGGTTAGGGTTAGGGTTAGGGTTAGGGTTAGGGTTAGGGTTAGGGTTAGGGTTAGGGTTAGGGTTAGGGTTAGGGTTAGGGTTAGGGTTAGGGTTAGGGTTAGGGTTAGGGTTAGGGTTAGGGTTAGGGTTAGGGTTAGGGTTAGGGTTAGGGTTAGGGTTAGGGTTAGGGTTAGGGTTAGGGTTAGGGTTAGGGTTAGGGTTAGGGTTAGGGTTAGGGTTAGGGTTAGGGTTAGGGTTAGGGTTAGGGTTAGGGTTAGGGTTAGGGTTAGGGTTAGGGTTAGGGTTAGGGTTAGGGTTAGGGTTAGGGTTAGGGTTAGGGTTAGGGTTAGGGTTAGGGTTAGGGTTAGGGTTAGGGTTAGGGTTAGGGTTAGGGTTAGGGTTAGGGTTAGGGTTAGGGTTAGGGTTAGGGTTAGGGTTAGGGTTAGGGTTAGGGTTAGGGTTAGGGTTAGGGTTAGGGTTAGGGTTAGGGTTAGGGTTAGGGTTAGGGTTAGGGTTAGGGTTAGGGTTAGGGTTAGGGTTAGGGTTAGGGTTAGGGTTAGGGTTAGGGTTAGGGTTAGGGTTAGGGTTAGGGTTAGGGTTAGGGTTAGGGTTAGGGTTAGGGTTAGGGTTAGGGTTAGGGTTAGGGTTAGGGTTAGGGTTAGGGTTAGGGTTAGGGTTAGGGTTAGGGTTAGGGTTAGGGTTAGGGTTAGGGTTAGGGTTAGGGTTAGGGTTAGGGTTAGGGTTAGGGTTAGGGTTAGGGTTAGGGTTAGGGTTAGGGTTAGGGTTAGGGTTAGGGTTAGGGTTAGGGTTAGGGTTAGGGTTAGGGTTAGGGTTAGGGTTAGGGTTAGGGTTAGGGTTAGGGTTAGGGTTAGGGTTAGGGTTAGGGTTAGGGTTAGGGTTAGGGTTAGGGTTAGGGTTAGGGTTAGGGTTAGGGTTAGGGTTAGGGTTAGGGTTAGGGTTAGGGTTAGGGTTAGGGTTAGGGTTAGGGTTAGGGTTAGGGTTAGGGTTAGGGTTAGGGTTAGGGTTAGGGTTAGGGTTAGGGTTAGGGTTAGGGTTAGGGTTAGGGTTAGGGTTAGGGTTAGGGTTAGGGTTAGGGTTAGGGTTAGGGTTAGGGTTAGGGTTAGGGTTAGGGTTAGGGTTAGGGTTAGGGTTAGGGTTAGGGTTAGGGTTAGGGTTAGGGTTAGGGTTAGGGTTAGGGTTAGGGTTAGGGTTAGGGTTAGGGTTAGGGTTAGGGTTAGGGTTAGGGTTAGGGTTAGGGTTAGGGTTAGGGTTAGGGTTAGGGTTAGGGTTAGGGTTAGGGTTAGGGTTAGGGTTAGGGTTAGGGTTAGGGTTAGGGTTAGGGTTAGGGTTAGGGTTAGGGTTAGGGTTAGGGTTAGGGTTAGGGTTAGGGTTAGGGTTAGGGTTAGGGTTAGGGTTAGGGTTAGGGTTAGGGTTAGGGTTAGGGTTAGGGTTAGGGTTAGGGTTAGGGTTAGGGTTAGGGTTAGGGTTAGGGTTAGGGTTAGGGTTAGGGTTAGGGTTAGGGTTAGGGTTAGGGTTAGGGTTAGGGTTAGGGTTAGGGTTAGGGTTAGGGTTAGGGTTAGGGTTAGGGTTAGGGTTAGGGTTAGGGTTAGGGTTAGGGTTAGGGTTAGGGTTAGGGTTAGGGTTAGGGTTAGGGTTAGGGTTAGGGTTAGGGTTAGGGTTAGGGTTAGGGTTAGGGTTAGGGTTAGGGTTAGGGTTAGGGTTAGGGTTAGGGTTAGGGTTAGGGTTAGGGTTAGGGTTAGGGTTAGGGTTAGGGTTAGGGTTAGGGTTAGGGTTAGGGTTAGGGTTAGGGTTAGGGTTAGGGTTAGGGTTAGGGTTAGGGTTAGGGTTAGGGTTAGGGTTAGGGTTAGGGTTAGGGTTAGGGTTAGGGTTAGGGTTAGGGTTAGGGTTAGGGTTAGGGTTAGGGTTAGGGTTAGGGTTAGGGTTAGGGTTAGGGTTAGGGTTAGGGTTAGGGTTAGGGTTAGGGTTAGGGTTAGGGTTAGGGTTAGGGTTAGGGTTAGGGTTAGGGTTAGGGTTAGGGTTAGGGTTAGGGTTAGGGTTAGGGTTAGGGTTAGGGTTAGGGTTAGGGTTAGGGTTAGGGTTAGGGTTAGGGTTAGGGTTAGGGTTAGGGTTAGGGTTAGGGTTAGGGTTAGGGTTAGGGTTAGGGTTAGGGTTAGGGTTAGGGTTAGGGTTAGGGTTAGGGTTAGGGTTAGGGTTAGGGTTAGGGTTAGGGTTAGGGTTAGGGTTAGGGTTAGGGTTAGGGTTAGGGTTAGGGTTAGGGTTAGGGTTAGGGTTAGGGTTAGGGTTAGGGTTAGGGTTAGGGTTAGGGTTAGGGTTAGGGTTAGGGTTAGGGTTAGGGTTAGGGTTAGGGTTAGGGTTAGGGTTAGGGTTAGGGTTAGGGTTAGGGTTAGGGTTAGGGTTAGGGTTAGGGTTAGGGTTAGGGTTAGGGTTAGGGTTAGGGTTAGGGTTAGGGTTAGGGTTAGGGTTAGGGTTAGGGTTAGGGTTAGGGTTAGGGTTAGGGTTAGGGTTAGGGTTAGGGTTAGGGTTAGGGTTAGGGTTAGGGTTAGGGTTAGGGTTAGGGTTAGGGTTAGGGTTAGGGTTAGGGTTAGGGTTAGGGTTAGGGTTAGGGTTAGGGTTAGGGTTAGGGTTAGGGTTAGGGTTAGGGTTAGGGTTAGGGTTAGGGTTAGGGTTAGGGTTAGGGTTAGGGTTAGGGTTAGGGTTAGGGTTAGGGTTAGGGTTAGGGTTAGGGTTAGGGTTAGGGTTAGGGTTAGGGTTAGGGTTAGGGTTAGGGTTAGGGTTAGGGTTAGGGTTAGGGTTAGGGTTAGGGTTAGGGTTAGGGTTAGGGTTAGGGTTAGGGTTAGGGTTAGGGTTAGGGTTAGGGTTAGGGTTAGGGTTAGGGTTAGGGTTAGGGTTAGGGTTAGGGTTAGGGTTAGGGTTAGGGTTAGGGTTAGGGTTAGGGTTAGGGTTAGGGTTAGGGTTAGGGTTAGGGTTAGGGTTAGGGTTAGGGTTAGGGTTAGGGTTAGGGTTAGGGTTAGGGTTAGGGTTAGGGTTAGGGTTAGGGTTAGGGTTAGGGTTAGGGTTAGGGTTAGGGTTAGGGTTAGGGTTAGGGTTAGGGTTAGGGTTAGGGTTAGGGTTAGGGTTAGGGTTAGGGTTAGGGTTAGGGTTAGGGTTAGGGTTAGGGTTAGGGTTAGGGTTAGGGTTAGGGTTAGGGTTAGGGTTAGGGTTAGGGTTAGGGTTAGGGTTAGGGTTAGGGTTAGGGTTAGGGTTAGGGTTAGGGTTAGGGTTAGGGTTAGGGTTAGGGTTAGGGTTAGGGTTAGGGTTAGGGTTAGGGTTAGGGTTAGGGTTAGGGTTAGGGTTAGGGTTAGGGTTAGGGTTAGGGTTAGGGTTAGGGTTAGGGTTAGGGTTAGGGTTAGGGTTAGGGTTAGGGTTAGGGTTAGGGTTAGGGTTAGGGTTAGGGTTAGGGTTAGGGTTAGGGTTAGGGTTAGGGTTAGGGTTAGGGTTAGGGTTAGGGTTAGGGTTAGGGTTAGGGTTAGGGTTAGGGTTAGGGTTAGGGTTAGGGTTAGGGTTAGGGTTAGGGTTAGGGTTAGGGTTAGGGTTAGGGTTAGGGTTAGGGTTAGGGTTAGGGTTAGGGTTAGGGTTAGGGTTAGGGTTAGGGTTAGGGTTAGGGTTAGGGTTAGGGTTAGGGTTAGGGTTAGGGTTAGGGTTAGGGTTAGGGTTAGGGTTAGGGTTAGGGTTAGGGTTAGGGTTAGGGTTAGGGTTAGGGTTAGGGTTAGGGTTAGGGTTAGGGTTAGGGTTAGGGTTAGGGTTAGGGTTAGGGTTAGGGTTAGGGTTAGGGTTAGGGTTAGGGTTAGGGTTAGGGTTAGGGTTAGGGTTAGGGTTAGGGTTAGGGTTAGGGTTAGGGTTAGGGTTAGGGTTAGGGTTAGGGTTAGGGTTAGGGTTAGGGTTAGGGTTAGGGTTAGGGTTAGGGTTAGGGTTAGGGTTAGGGTTAGGGTTAGGGTTAGGGTTAGGGTTAGGGTTAGGGTTAGGGTTAGGGTTAGGGTTAGGGTTAGGGTTAGGGTTAGGGTTAGGGTTAGGGTTAGGGTTAGGGTTAGGGTTAGGGTTAGGGTTAGGGTTAGGGTTAGGGTTAGGGTTAGGGTTAGGGTTAGGGTTAGGGTTAGGGTTAGGGTTAGGGTTAGGGTTAGGGTTAGGGTTAGGGTTAGGGTTAGGGTTAGGGTTAGGGTTAGGGTTAGGGTTAGGGTTAGGGTTAGGGTTAGGGTTAGGGTTAGGGTTAGGGTTAGGGTTAGGGTTAGGGTTAGGGTTAGGGTTAGGGTTAGGGTTAGGGTTAGGGTTAGGGTTAGGGTTAGGGTTAGGGTTAGGGTTAGGGTTAGGGTTAGGGTTAGGGTTAGGGTTAGGGTTAGGGTTAGGGTTAGGGTTAGGGTTAGGGTTAGGGTTAGGGTTAGGGTTAGGGTTAGGGTTAGGGTTAGGGTTAGGGTTAGGGTTAGGGTTAGGGTTAGGGTTAGGGTTAGGGTTAGGGTTAGGGTTAGGGTTAGGGTTAGGGTTAGGGTTAGGGTTAGGGTTAGGGTTAGGGTTAGGGTTAGGGTTAGGGTTAGGGTTAGGGTTAGGGTTAGGGTTAGGGTTAGGGTTAGGGTTAGGGTTAGGGTTAGGGTTAGGGTTAGGGTTAGGGTTAGGGTTAGGGTTAGGGTTAGGGTTAGGGTTAGGGTTAGGGTTAGGGTTAGGGTTAGGGTTAGGGTTAGGGTTAGGGTTAGGGTTAGGGTTAGGGTTAGGGTTAGGGTTAGGGTTAGGGTTAGGGTTAGGGTTAGGGTTAGGGTTAGGGTTAGGGTTAGGGTTAGGGTTAGGGTTAGGGTTAGGGTTAGGGTTAGGGTTAGGGTTAGGGTTAGGGTTAGGGTTAGGGTTAGGGTTAGGGTTAGGGTTAGGGTTAGGGTTAGGGTTAGGGTTAGGGTTAGGGTTAGGGTTAGGGTTAGGGTTAGGGTTAGGGTTAGGGTTAGGGTTAGGGTTAGGGTTAGGGTTAGGGTTAGGGTTAGGGTTAGGGTTAGGGTTAGGGTTAGGGTTAGGGTTAGGGTTAGGGTTAGGGTTAGGGTTAGGGTTAGGGTTAGGGTTAGGGTTAGGGTTAGGGTTAGGGTTAGGGTTAGGGTTAGGGTTAGGGTTAGGGTTAGGGTTAGGGTTAGGGTTAGGGTTAGGGTTAGGGTTAGGGTTAGGGTTAGGGTTAGGGTTAGGGTTAGGGTTAGGGTTAGGGTTAGGGTTAGGGTTAGGGTTAGGGTTAGGGTTAGGGTTAGGGTTAGGGTTAGGGTTAGGGTTAGGGTTAGGGTTAGGGTTAGGGTTAGGGTTAGGGTTAGGGTTAGGGTTAGGGTTAGGGTTAGGGTTAGGGTTAGGGTTAGGGTTAGGGTTAGGGTTAGGGTTAGGGTTAGGGTTAGGGTTAGGGTTAGGGTTAGGGTTAGGGTTAGGGTTAGGGTTAGGGTTAGGGTTAGGGTTAGGGTTAGGGTTAGGGTTAGGGTTAGGGTTAGGGTTAGGGTTAGGGTTAGGGTTAGGGTTAGGGTTAGGGTTAGGGTTAGGGTTAGGGTTAGGGTTAGGGTTAGGGTTAGGGTTAGGGTTAGGGTTAGGGTTAGGGTTAGGGTTAGGGTTAGGGTTAGGGTTAGGGTTAGGGTTAGGGTTAGGGTTAGGGTTAGGGTTAGGGTTAGGGTTAGGGTTAGGGTTAGGGTTAGGGTTAGGGTTAGGGTTAGGGTTAGGGTTAGGGTTAGGGTTAGGGTTAGGGTTAGGGTTAGGGTTAGGGTTAGGGTTAGGGTTAGGGTTAGGGTTAGGGTTAGGGTTAGGGTTAGGGTTAGGGTTAGGGTTAGGGTTAGGGTTAGGGTTAGGGTTAGGGTTAGGGTTAGGGTTAGGGTTAGGGTTAGGGTTAGGGTTAGGGTTAGGGTTAGGGTTAGGGTTAGGGTTAGGGTTAGGGTTAGGGTTAGGGTTAGGGTTAGGGTTAGGGTTAGGGTTAGGGTTAGGGTTAGGGTTAGGGTTAGGGTTAGGGTTAGGGTTAGGGTTAGGGTTAGGGTTAGGGTTAGGGTTAGGGTTAGGGTTAGGGTTAGGGTTAGGGTTAGGGTTAGGGTTAGGGTTAGGGTTAGGGTTAGGGTTAGGGTTAGGGTTAGGGTTAGGGTTAGGGTTAGGGTTAGGGTTAGGGTTAGGGTTAGGGTTAGGGTTAGGGTTAGGGTTAGGGTTAGGGTTAGGGTTAGGGTTAGGGTTAGGGTTAGGGTTAGGGTTAGGGTTAGGGTTAGGGTTAGGGTTAGGGTTAGGGTTAGGGTTAGGGTTAGGGTTAGGGTTAGGGTTAGGGTTAGGGTTAGGGTTAGGGTTAGGGTTAGGGTTAGGGTTAGGGTTAGGGTTAGGGTTAGGGTTAGGGTTAGGGTTAGGGTTAGGGTTAGGGTTAGGGTTAGGGTTAGGGTTAGGGTTAGGGTTAGGGTTAGGGTTAGGGTTAGGGTTAGGGTTAGGGTTAGGGTTAGGGTTAGGGTTAGGGTTAGGGTTAGGGTTAGGGTTAGGGTTAGGGTTAGGGTTAGGGTTAGGGTTAGGGTTAGGGTTAGGGTTAGGGTTAGGGTTAGGGTTAGGGTTAGGGTTAGGGTTAGGGTTAGGGTTAGGGTTAGGGTTAGGGTTAGGGTTAGGGTTAGGGTTAGGGTTAGGGTTAGGGTTAGGGTTAGGGTTAGGGTTAGGGTTAGGGTTAGGGTTAGGGTTAGGGTTAGGGTTAGGGTTAGGGTTAGGGTTAGGGTTAGGGTTAGGGTTAGGGTTAGGGTTAGGGTTAGGGTTAGGGTTAGGGTTAGGGTTAGGGTTAGGGTTAGGGTTAGGGTTAGGGTTAGGGTTAGGGTTAGGGTTAGGGTTAGGGTTAGGGTTAGGGTTAGGGTTAGGGTTAGGGTTAGGGTTAGGGTTAGGGTTAGGGTTAGGGTTAGGGTTAGGGTTAGGGTTAGGGTTAGGGTTAGGGTTAGGGTTAGGGTTAGGGTTAGGGTTAGGGTTAGGGTTAGGGTTAGGGTTAGGGTTAGGGTTAGGGTTAGGGTTAGGGTTAGGGTTAGGGTTAGGGTTAGGGTTAGGGTTAGGGTTAGGGTTAGGGTTAGGGTTAGGGTTAGGGTTAGGGTTAGGGTTAGGGTTAGGGTTAGGGTTAGGGTTAGGGTTAGGGTTAGGGTTAGGGTTAGGGTTAGGGTTAGGGTTAGGGTTAGGGTTAGGGTTAGGGTTAGGGTTAGGGTTAGGGTTAGGGTTAGGGTTAGGGTTAGGGTTAGGGTTAGGGTTAGGGTTAGGGTTAGGGTTAGGGTTAGGGTTAGGGTTAGGGTTAGGGTTAGGGTTAGGGTTAGGGTTAGGGTTAGGGTTAGGGTTAGGGTTAGGGTTAGGGTTAGGGTTAGGGTTAGGGTTAGGGTTAGGGTTAGGGTTAGGGTTAGGGTTAGGGTTAGGGTTAGGGTTAGGGTTAGGGTTAGGGTTAGGGTTAGGGTTAGGGTTAGGGTTAGGGTTAGGGTTAGGGTTAGGGTTAGGGTTAGGGTTAGGGTTAGGGTTAGGGTTAGGGTTAGGGTTAGGGTTAGGGTTAGGGTTAGGGTTAGGGTTAGGGTTAGGGTTAGGGTTAGGGTTAGGGTTAGGGTTAGGGTTAGGGTTAGGGTTAGGGTTAGGGTTAGGGTTAGGGTTAGGGTTAGGGTTAGGGTTAGGGTTAGGGTTAGGGTTAGGGTTAGGGTTAGGGTTAGGGTTAGGGTTAGGGTTAGGGTTAGGGTTAGGGTTAGGGTTAGGGTTAGGGTTAGGGTTAGGGTTAGGGTTAGGGTTAGGGTTAGGGTTAGGGTTAGGGTTAGGGTTAGGGTTAGGGTTAGGGTTAGGGTTAGGGTTAGGGTTAGGGTTAGGGTTAGGGTTAGGGTTAGGGTTAGGGTTAGGGTTAGGGTTAGGGTTAGGGTTAGGGTTAGGGTTAGGGTTAGGGTTAGGGTTAGGGTTAGGGTTAGGGTTAGGGTTAGGGTTAGGGTTAGGGTTAGGGTTAGGGTTAGGGTTAGGGTTAGGGTTAGGGTTAGGGTTAGGGTTAGGGTTAGGGTTAGGGTTAGGGTTAGGGTTAGGGTTAGGGTTAGGGTTAGGGTTAGGGTTAGGGTTAGGGTTAGGGTTAGGGTTAGGGTTAGGGTTAGGGTTAGGGTTAGGGTTAGGGTTAGGGTTAGGGTTAGGGTTAGGGTTAGGGTTAGGGTTAGGGTTAGGGTTAGGGTTAGGGTTAGGGTTAGGGTTAGGGTTAGGGTTAGGGTTAGGGTTAGGGTTAGGGTTAGGGTTAGGGTTAGGGTTAGGGTTAGGGTTAGGGTTAGGGTTAGGGTTAGGGTTAGGGTTAGGGTTAGGGTTAGGGTTAGGGTTAGGGTTAGGGTTAGGGTTAGGGTTAGGGTTAGGGTTAGGGTTAGGGTTAGGGTTAGGGTTAGGGTTAGGGTTAGGGTTAGGGTTAGGGTTAGGGTTAGGGTTAGGGTTAGGGTTAGGGTTAGGGTTAGGGTTAGGGTTAGGGTTAGGGTTAGGGTTAGGGTTAGGGTTAGGGTTAGGGTTAGGGTTAGGGTTAGGGTTAGGGTTAGGGTTAGGGTTAGGGTTAGGGTTAGGGTTAGGGTTAGGGTTAGGGTTAGGGTTAGGGTTAGGGTTAGGGTTAGGGTTAGGGTTAGGGTTAGGGTTAGGGTTAGGGTTAGGGTTAGGGTTAGGGTTAGGGTTAGGGTTAGGGTTAGGGTTAGGGTTAGGGTTAGGGTTAGGGTTAGGGTTAGGGTTAGGGTTAGGGTTAGGGTTAGGGTTAGGGTTAGGGTTAGGGTTAGGGTTAGGGTTAGGGTTAGGGTTAGGGTTAGGGTTAGGGTTAGGGTTAGGGTTAGGGTTAGGGTTAGGGTTAGGGTTAGGGTTAGGGTTAGGGTTAGGGTTAGGGTTAGGGTTAGGGTTAGGGTTAGGGTTAGGGTTAGGGTTAGGGTTAGGGTTAGGGTTAGGGTTAGGGTTAGGGTTAGGGTTAGGGTTAGGGTTAGGGTTAGGGTTAGGGTTAGGGTTAGGGTTAGGGTTAGGGTTAGGGTTAGGGTTAGGGTTAGGGTTAGGGTTAGGGTTAGGGTTAGGGTTAGGGTTAGGGTTAGGGTTAGGGTTAGGGTTAGGGTTAGGGTTAGGGTTAGGGTTAGGGTTAGGGTTAGGGTTAGGGTTAGGGTTAGGGTTAGGGTTAGGGTTAGGGTTAGGGTTAGGGTTAGGGTTAGGGTTAGGGTTAGGGTTAGGGTTAGGGTTAGGGTTAGGGTTAGGGTTAGGGTTAGGGTTAGGGTTAGGGTTAGGGTTAGGGTTAGGGTTAGGGTTAGGGTTAGGGTTAGGGTTAGGGTTAGGGTTAGGGTTAGGGTTAGGGTTAGGGTTAGGGTTAGGGTTAGGGTTAGGGTTAGGGTTAGGGTTAGGGTTAGGGTTAGGGTTAGGGTTAGGGTTAGGGTTAGGGTTAGGGTTAGGGTTAGGGTTAGGGTTAGGGTTAGGGTTAGGGTTAGGGTTAGGGTTAGGGTTAGGGTTAGGGTTAGGGTTAGGGTTAGGGTTAGGGTTAGGGTTAGGGTTAGGGTTAGGGTTAGGGTTAGGGTTAGGGTTAGGGTTAGGGTTAGGGTTAGGGTTAGGGTTAGGGTTAGGGTTAGGGTTAGGGTTAGGGTTAGGGTTAGGGTTAGGGTTAGGGTTAGGGTTAGGGTTAGGGTTAGGGTTAGGGTTAGGGTTAGGGTTAGGGTTAGGGTTAGGGTTAGGGTTAGGGTTAGGGTTAGGGTTAGGGTTAGGGTTAGGGTTAGGGTTAGGGTTAGGGTTAGGGTTAGGGTTAGGGTTAGGGTTAGGGTTAGGGTTAGGGTTAGGGTTAGGGTTAGGGTTAGGGTTAGGGTTAGGGTTAGGGTTAGGGTTAGGGTTAGGGTTAGGGTTAGGGTTAGGGTTAGGGTTAGGGTTAGGGTTAGGGTTAGGGTTAGGGTTAGGGTTAGGGTTAGGGTTAGGGTTAGGGTTAGGGTTAGGGTTAGGGTTAGGGTTAGGGTTAGGGTTAGGGTTAGGGTTAGGGTTAGGGTTAGGGTTAGGGTTAGGGTTAGGGTTAGGGTTAGGGTTAGGGTTAGGGTTAGGGTTAGGGTTAGGGTTAGGGTTAGGGTTAGGGTTAGGGTTAGGGTTAGGGTTAGGGTTAGGGTTAGGGTTAGGGTTAGGGTTAGGGTTAGGGTTAGGGTTAGGGTTAGGGTTAGGGTTAGGGTTAGGGTTAGGGTTAGGGTTAGGGTTAGGGTTAGGGTTAGGGTTAGGGTTAGGGTTAGGGTTAGGGTTAGGGTTAGGGTTAGGGTTAGGGTTAGGGTTAGGGTTAGGGTTAGGGTTAGGGTTAGGGTTAGGGTTAGGGTTAGGGTTAGGGTTAGGGTTAGGGTTAGGGTTAGGGTTAGGGTTAGGGTTAGGGTTAGGGTTAGGGTTAGGGTTAGGGTTAGGGTTAGGGTTAGGGTTAGGGTTAGGGTTAGGGTTAGGGTTAGGGTTAGGGTTAGGGTTAGGGTTAGGGTTAGGGTTAGGGTTAGGGTTAGGGTTAGGGTTAGGGTTAGGGTTAGGGTTAGGGTTAGGGTTAGGGTTAGGGTTAGGGTTAGGGTTAGGGTTAGGGTTAGGGTTAGGGTTAGGGTTAGGGTTAGGGTTAGGGTTAGGGTTAGGGTTAGGGTTAGGGTTAGGGTTAGGGTTAGGGTTAGGGTTAGGGTTAGGGTTAGGGTTAGGGTTAGGGTTAGGGTTAGGGTTAGGGTTAGGGTTAGGGTTAGGGTTAGGGTTAGGGTTAGGGTTAGGGTTAGGGTTAGGGTTAGGGTTAGGGTTAGGGTTAGGGTTAGGGTTAGGGTTAGGGTTAGGGTTAGGGTTAGGGTTAGGGTTAGGGTTAGGGTTAGGGTTAGGGTTAGGGTTAGGGTTAGGGTTAGGGTTAGGGTTAGGGTTAGGGTTAGGGTTAGGGTTAGGGTTAGGGTTAGGGTTAGGGTTAGGGTTAGGGTTAGGGTTAGGGTTAGGGTTAGGGTTAGGGTTAGGGTTAGGGTTAGGGTTAGGGTTAGGGTTAGGGTTAGGGTTAGGGTTAGGGTTAGGGTTAGGGTTAGGGTTAGGGTTAGGGTTAGGGTTAGGGTTAGGGTTAGGGTTAGGGTTAGGGTTAGGGTTAGGGTTAGGGTTAGGGTTAGGGTTAGGGTTAGGGTTAGGGTTAGGGTTAGGGTTAGGGTTAGGGTTAGGGTTAGGGTTAGGGTTAGGGTTAGGGTTAGGGTTAGGGTTAGGGTTAGGGTTAGGGTTAGGGTTAGGGTTAGGGTTAGGGTTAGGGTTAGGGTTAGGGTTAGGGTTAGGGTTAGGGTTAGGGTTAGGGTTAGGGTTAGGGTTAGGGTTAGGGTTAGGGTTAGGGTTAGGGTTAGGGTTAGGGTTAGGGTTAGGGTTAGGGTTAGGGTTAGGGTTAGGGTTAGGGTTAGGGTTAGGGTTAGGGTTAGGGTTAGGGTTAGGGTTAGGGTTAGGGTTAGGGTTAGGGTTAGGGTTAGGGTTAGGGTTAGGGTTAGGGTTAGGGTTAGGGTTAGGGTTAGGGTTAGGGTTAGGGTTAGGGTTAGGGTTAGGGTTAGGGTTAGGGTTAGGGTTAGGGTTAGGGTTAGGGTTAGGGTTAGGGTTAGGGTTAGGGTTAGGGTTAGGGTTAGGGTTAGGGTTAGGGTTAGGGTTAGGGTTAGGGTTAGGGTTAGGGTTAGGGTTAGGGTTAGGGTTAGGGTTAGGGTTAGGGTTAGGGTTAGGGTTAGGGTTAGGGTTAGGGTTAGGGTTAGGGTTAGGGTTAGGGTTAGGGTTAGGGTTAGGGTTAGGGTTAGGGTTAGGGTTAGGGTTAGGGTTAGGGTTAGGGTTAGGGTTAGGGTTAGGGTTAGGGTTAGGGTTAGGGTTAGGGTTAGGGTTAGGGTTAGGGTTAGGGTTAGGGTTAGGGTTAGGGTTAGGGTTAGGGTTAGGGTTAGGGTTAGGGTTAGGGTTAGGGTTAGGGTTAGGGTTAGGGTTAGGGTTAGGGTTAGGGTTAGGGTTAGGGTTAGGGTTAGGGTTAGGGTTAGGGTTAGGGTTAGGGTTAGGGTTAGGGTTAGGGTTAGGGTTAGGGTTAGGGTTAGGGTTAGGGTTAGGGTTAGGGTTAGGGTTAGGGTTAGGGTTAGGGTTAGGGTTAGGGTTAGGGTTAGGGTTAGGGTTAGGGTTAGGGTTAGGGTTAGGGTTAGGGTTAGGGTTAGGGTTAGGGTTAGGGTTAGGGTTAGGGTTAGGGTTAGGGTTAGGGTTAGGGTTAGGGTTAGGGTTAGGGTTAGGGTTAGGGTTAGGGTTAGGGTTAGGGTTAGGGTTAGGGTTAGGGTTAGGGTTAGGGTTAGGGTTAGGGTTAGGGTTAGGGTTAGGGTTAGGGTTAGGGTTAGGGTTAGGGTTAGGGTTAGGGTTAGGGTTAGGGTTAGGGTTAGGGTTAGGGTTAGGGTTAGGGTTAGGGTTAGGGTTAGGGTTAGGGTTAGGGTTAGGGTTAGGGTTAGGGTTAGGGTTAGGGTTAGGGTTAGGGTTAGGGTTAGGGTTAGGGTTAGGGTTAGGGTTAGGGTTAGGGTTAGGGTTAGGGTTAGGGTTAGGGTTAGGGTTAGGGTTAGGGTTAGGGTTAGGGTTAGGGTTAGGGTTAGGGTTAGGGTTAGGGTTAGGGTTAGGGTTAGGGTTAGGGTTAGGGTTAGGGTTAGGGTTAGGGTTAGGGTTAGGGTTAGGGTTAGGGTTAGGGTTAGGGTTAGGGTTAGGGTTAGGGTTAGGGTTAGGGTTAGGGTTAGGGTTAGGGTTAGGGTTAGGGTTAGGGTTAGGGTTAGGGTTAGGGTTAGGGTTAGGGTTAGGGTTAGGGTTAGGGTTAGGGTTAGGGTTAGGGTTAGGGTTAGGGTTAGGGTTAGGGTTAGGGTTAGGGTTAGGGTTAGGGTTAGGGTTAGGGTTAGGGTTAGGGTTAGGGTTAGGGTTAGGGTTAGGGTTAGGGTTAGGGTTAGGGTTAGGGTTAGGGTTAGGGTTAGGGTTAGGGTTAGGGTTAGGGTTAGGGTTAGGGTTAGGGTTAGGGTTAGGGTTAGGGTTAGGGTTAGGGTTAGGGTTAGGGTTAGGGTTAGGGTTAGGGTTAGGGTTAGGGTTAGGGTTAGGGTTAGGGTTAGGGTTAGGGTTAGGGTTAGGGTTAGGGTTAGGGTTAGGGTTAGGGTTAGGGTTAGGGTTAGGGTTAGGGTTAGGGTTAGGGTTAGGGTTAGGGTTAGGGTTAGGGTTAGGGTTAGGGTTAGGGTTAGGGTTAGGGTTAGGGTTAGGGTTAGGGTTAGGGTTAGGGTTAGGGTTAGGGTTAGGGTTAGGGTTAGGGTTAGGGTTAGGGTTAGGGTTAGGGTTAGGGTTAGGGTTAGGGTTAGGGTTAGGGTTAGGGTTAGGGTTAGGGTTAGGGTTAGGGTTAGGGTTAGGGTTAGGGTTAGGGTTAGGGTTAGGGTTAGGGTTAGGGTTAGGGTTAGGGTTAGGGTTAGGGTTAGGGTTAGGGTTAGGGTTAGGGTTAGGGTTAGGGTTAGGGTTAGGGTTAGGGTTAGGGTTAGGGTTAGGGTTAGGGTTAGGGTTAGGGTTAGGGTTAGGGTTAGGGTTAGGGTTAGGGTTAGGGTTAGGGTTAGGGTTAGGGTTAGGGTTAGGGTTAGGGTTAGGGTTAGGGTTAGGGTTAGGGTTAGGGTTAGGGTTAGGGTTAGGGTTAGGGTTAGGGTTAGGGTTAGGGTTAGGGTTAGGGTTAGGGTTAGGGTTAGGGTTAGGGTTAGGGTTAGGGTTAGGGTTAGGGTTAGGGTTAGGGTTAGGGTTAGGGTTAGGGTTAGGGTTAGGGTTAGGGTTAGGGTTAGGGTTAGGGTTAGGGTTAGGGTTAGGGTTAGGGTTAGGGTTAGGGTTAGGGTTAGGGTTAGGGTTAGGGTTAGGGTTAGGGTTAGGGTTAGGGTTAGGGTTAGGGTTAGGGTTAGGGTTAGGGTTAGGGTTAGGGTTAGGGTTAGGGTTAGGGTTAGGGTTAGGGTTAGGGTTAGGGTTAGGGTTAGGGTTAGGGTTAGGGTTAGGGTTAGGGTTAGGGTTAGGGTTAGGGTTAGGGTTAGGGTTAGGGTTAGGGTTAGGGTTAGGGTTAGGGTTAGGGTTAGGGTTAGGGTTAGGGTTAGGGTTAGGGTTAGGGTTAGGGTTAGGGTTAGGGTTAGGGTTAGGGTTAGGGTTAGGGTTAGGGTTAGGGTTAGGGTTAGGGTTAGGGTTAGGGTTAGGGTTAGGGTTAGGGTTAGGGTTAGGGTTAGGGTTAGGGTTAGGGTTAGGGTTAGGGTTAGGGTTAGGGTTAGGGTTAGGGTTAGGGTTAGGGTTAGGGTTAGGGTTAGGGTTAGGGTTAGGGTTAGGGTTAGGGTTAGGGTTAGGGTTAGGGTTAGGGTTAGGGTTAGGGTTAGGGTTAGGGTTAGGGTTAGGGTTAGGGTTAGGGTTAGGGTTAGGGTTAGGGTTAGGGTTAGGGTTAGGGTTAGGGTTAGGGTTAGGGTTAGGGTTAGGGTTAGGGTTAGGGTTAGGGTTAGGGTTAGGGTTAGGGTTAGGGTTAGGGTTAGGGTTAGGGTTAGGGTTAGGGTTAGGGTTAGGGTTAGGGTTAGGGTTAGGGTTAGGGTTAGGGTTAGGGTTAGGGTTAGGGTTAGGGTTAGGGTTAGGGTTAGGGTTAGGGTTAGGGTTAGGGTTAGGGTTAGGGTTAGGGTTAGGGTTAGGGTTAGGGTTAGGGTTAGGGTTAGGGTTAGGGTTAGGGTTAGGGTTAGGGTTAGGGTTAGGGTTAGGGTTAGGGTTAGGGTTAGGGTTAGGGTTAGGGTTAGGGTTAGGGTTAGGGTTAGGGTTAGGGTTAGGGTTAGGGTTAGGGTTAGGGTTAGGGTTAGGGTTAGGGTTAGGGTTAGGGTTAGGGTTAGGGTTAGGGTTAGGGTTAGGGTTAGGGTTAGGGTTAGGGTTAGGGTTAGGGTTAGGGTTAGGGTTAGGGTTAGGGTTAGGGTTAGGGTTAGGGTTAGGGTTAGGGTTAGGGTTAGGGTTAGGGTTAGGGTTAGGGTTAGGGTTAGGGTTAGGGTTAGGGTTAGGGTTAGGGTTAGGGTTAGGGTTAGGGTTAGGGTTAGGGTTAGGGTTAGGGTTAGGGTTAGGGTTAGGGTTAGGGTTAGGGTTAGGGTTAGGGTTAGGGTTAGGGTTAGGGTTAGGGTTAGGGTTAGGGTTAGGGTTAGGGTTAGGGTTAGGGTTAGGGTTAGGGTTAGGGTTAGGGTTAGGGTTAGGGTTAGGGTTAGGGTTAGGGTTAGGGTTAGGGTTAGGGTTAGGGTTAGGGTTAGGGTTAGGGTTAGGGTTAGGGTTAGGGTTAGGGTTAGGGTTAGGGTTAGGGTTAGGGTTAGGGTTAGGGTTAGGGTTAGGGTTAGGGTTAGGGTTAGGGTTAGGGTTAGGGTTAGGGTTAGGGTTAGGGTTAGGGTTAGGGTTAGGGTTAGGGTTAGGGTTAGGGTTAGGGTTAGGGTTAGGGTTAGGGTTAGGGTTAGGGTTAGGGTTAGGGTTAGGGTTAGGGTTAGGGTTAGGGTTAGGGTTAGGGTTAGGGTTAGGGTTAGGGTTAGGGTTAGGGTTAGGGTTAGGGTTAGGGTTAGGGTTAGGGTTAGGGTTAGGGTTAGGGTTAGGGTTAGGGTTAGGGTTAGGGTTAGGGTTAGGGTTAGGGTTAGGGTTAGGGTTAGGGTTAGGGTTAGGGTTAGGGTTAGGGTTAGGGTTAGGGTTAGGGTTAGGGTTAGGGTTAGGGTTAGGGTTAGGGTTAGGGTTAGGGTTAGGGTTAGGGTTAGGGTTAGGGTTAGGGTTAGGGTTAGGGTTAGGGTTAGGGTTAGGGTTAGGGTTAGGGTTAGGGTTAGGGTTAGGGTTAGGGTTAGGGTTAGGGTTAGGGTTAGGGTTAGGGTTAGGGTTAGGGTTAGGGTTAGGGTTAGGGTTAGGGTTAGGGTTAGGGTTAGGGTTAGGGTTAGGGTTAGGGTTAGGGTTAGGGTTAGGGTTAGGGTTAGGGTTAGGGTTAGGGTTAGGGTTAGGGTTAGGGTTAGGGTTAGGGTTAGGGTTAGGGTTAGGGTTAGGGTTAGGGTTAGGGTTAGGGTTAGGGTTAGGGTTAGGGTTAGGGTTAGGGTTAGGGTTAGGGTTAGGGTTAGGGTTAGGGTTAGGGTTAGGGTTAGGGTTAGGGTTAGGGTTAGGGTTAGGGTTAGGGTTAGGGTTAGGGTTAGGGTTAGGGTTAGGGTTAGGGTTAGGGTTAGGGTTAGGGTTAGGGTTAGGGTTAGGGTTAGGGTTAGGGTTAGGGTTAGGGTTAGGGTTAGGGTTAGGGTTAGGGTTAGGGTTAGGGTTAGGGTTAGGGTTAGGGTTAGGGTTAGGGTTAGGGTTAGGGTTAGGGTTAGGGTTAGGGTTAGGGTTAGGGTTAGGGTTAGGGTTAGGGTTAGGGTTAGGGTTAGGGTTAGGGTTAGGGTTAGGGTTAGGGTTAGGGTTAGGGTTAGGGTTAGGGTTAGGGTTAGGGTTAGGGTTAGGGTTAGGGTTAGGGTTAGGGTTAGGGTTAGGGTTAGGGTTAGGGTTAGGGTTAGGGTTAGGGTTAGGGTTAGGGTTAGGGTTAGGGTTAGGGTTAGGGTTAGGGTTAGGGTTAGGGTTAGGGTTAGGGTTAGGGTTAGGGTTAGGGTTAGGGTTAGGGTTAGGGTTAGGGTTAGGGTTAGGGTTAGGGTTAGGGTTAGGGTTAGGGTTAGGGTTAGGGTTAGGGTTAGGGTTAGGGTTAGGGTTAGGGTTAGGGTTAGGGTTAGGGTTAGGGTTAGGGTTAGGGTTAGGGTTAGGGTTAGGGTTAGGGTTAGGGTTAGGGTTAGGGTTAGGGTTAGGGTTAGGGTTAGGGTTAGGGTTAGGGTTAGGGTTAGGGTTAGGGTTAGGGTTAGGGTTAGGGTTAGGGTTAGGGTTAGGGTTAGGGTTAGGGTTAGGGTTAGGGTTAGGGTTAGGGTTAGGGTTAGGGTTAGGGTTAGGGTTAGGGTTAGGGTTAGGGTTAGGGTTAGGGTTAGGGTTAGGGTTAGGGTTAGGGTTAGGGTTAGGGTTAGGGTTAGGGTTAGGGTTAGGGTTAGGGTTAGGGTTAGGGTTAGGGTTAGGGTTAGGGTTAGGGTTAGGGTTAGGGTTAGGGTTAGGGTTAGGGTTAGGGTTAGGGTTAGGGTTAGGGTTAGGGTTAGGGTTAGGGTTAGGGTTAGGGTTAGGGTTAGGGTTAGGGTTAGGGTTAGGGTTAGGGTTAGGGTTAGGGTTAGGGTTAGGGTTAGGGTTAGGGTTAGGGTTAGGGTTAGGGTTAGGGTTAGGGTTAGGGTTAGGGTTAGGGTTAGGGTTAGGGTTAGGGTTAGGGTTAGGGTTAGGGTTAGGGTTAGGGTTAGGGTTAGGGTTAGGGTTAGGGTTAGGGTTAGGGTTAGGGTTAGGGTTAGGGTTAGGGTTAGGGTTAGGGTTAGGGTTAGGGTTAGGGTTAGGGTTAGGGTTAGGGTTAGGGTTAGGGTTAGGGTTAGGGTTAGGGTTAGGGTTAGGGTTAGGGTTAGGGTTAGGGTTAGGGTTAGGGTTAGGGTTAGGGTTAGGGTTAGGGTTAGGGTTAGGGTTAGGGTTAGGGTTAGGGTTAGGGTTAGGGTTAGGGTTAGGGTTAGGGTTAGGGTTAGGGTTAGGGTTAGGGTTAGGGTTAGGGTTAGGGTTAGGGTTAGGGTTAGGGTTAGGGTTAGGGTTAGGGTTAGGGTTAGGGTTAGGGTTAGGGTTAGGGTTAGGGTTAGGGTTAGGGTTAGGGTTAGGGTTAGGGTTAGGGTTAGGGTTAGGGTTAGGGTTAGGGTTAGGGTTAGGGTTAGGGTTAGGGTTAGGGTTAGGGTTAGGGTTAGGGTTAGGGTTAGGGTTAGGGTTAGGGTTAGGGTTAGGGTTAGGGTTAGGGTTAGGGTTAGGGTTAGGGTTAGGGTTAGGGTTAGGGTTAGGGTTAGGGTTAGGGTTAGGGTTAGGGTTAGGGTTAGGGTTAGGGTTAGGGTTAGGGTTAGGGTTAGGGTTAGGGTTAGGGTTAGGGTTAGGGTTAGGGTTAGGGTTAGGGTTAGGGTTAGGGTTAGGGTTAGGGTTAGGGTTAGGGTTAGGGTTAGGGTTAGGGTTAGGGTTAGGGTTAGGGTTAGGGTTAGGGTTAGGGTTAGGGTTAGGGTTAGGGTTAGGGTTAGGGTTAGGGTTAGGGTTAGGGTTAGGGTTAGGGTTAGGGTTAGGGTTAGGGTTAGGGTTAGGGTTAGGGTTAGGGTTAGGGTTAGGGTTAGGGTTAGGGTTAGGGTTAGGGTTAGGGTTAGGGTTAGGGTTAGGGTTAGGGTTAGGGTTAGGGTTAGGGTTAGGGTTAGGGTTAGGGTTAGGGTTAGGGTTAGGGTTAGGGTTAGGGTTAGGGTTAGGGTTAGGGTTAGGGTTAGGGTTAGGGTTAGGGTTAGGGTTAGGGTTAGGGTTAGGGTTAGGGTTAGGGTTAGGGTTAGGGTTAGGGTTAGGGTTAGGGTTAGGGTTAGGGTTAGGGTTAGGGTTAGGGTTAGGGTTAGGGTTAGGGTTAGGGTTAGGGTTAGGGTTAGGGTTAGGGTTAGGGTTAGGGTTAGGGTTAGGGTTAGGGTTAGGGTTAGGGTTAGGGTTAGGGTTAGGGTTAGGGTTAGGGTTAGGGTTAGGGTTAGGGTTAGGGTTAGGGTTAGGGTTAGGGTTAGGGTTAGGGTTAGGGTTAGGGTTAGGGTTAGGGTTAGGGTTAGGGTTAGGGTTAGGGTTAGGGTTAGGGTTAGGGTTAGGGTTAGGGTTAGGGTTAGGGTTAGGGTTAGGGTTAGGGTTAGGGTTAGGGTTAGGGTTAGGGTTAGGGTTAGGGTTAGGGTTAGGGTTAGGGTTAGGGTTAGGGTTAGGGTTAGGGTTAGGGTTAGGGTTAGGGTTAGGGTTAGGGTTAGGGTTAGGGTTAGGGTTAGGGTTAGGGTTAGGGTTAGGGTTAGGGTTAGGGTTAGGGTTAGGGTTAGGGTTAGGGTTAGGGTTAGGGTTAGGGTTAGGGTTAGGGTTAGGGTTAGGGTTAGGGTTAGGGTTAGGGTTAGGGTTAGGGTTAGGGTTAGGGTTAGGGTTAGGGTTAGGGTTAGGGTTAGGGTTAGGGTTAGGGTTAGGGTTAGGGTTAGGGTTAGGGTTAGGGTTAGGGTTAGGGTTAGGGTTAGGGTTAGGGTTAGGGTTAGGGTTAGGGTTAGGGTTAGGGTTAGGGTTAGGGTTAGGGTTAGGGTTAGGGTTAGGGTTAGGGTTAGGGTTAGGGTTAGGGTTAGGGTTAGGGTTAGGGTTAGGGTTAGGGTTAGGGTTAGGGTTAGGGTTAGGGTTAGGGTTAGGGTTAGGGTTAGGGTTAGGGTTAGGGTTAGGGTTAGGGTTAGGGTTAGGGTTAGGGTTAGGGTTAGGGTTAGGGTTAGGGTTAGGGTTAGGGTTAGGGTTAGGGTTAGGGTTAGGGTTAGGGTTAGGGTTAGGGTTAGGGTTAGGGTTAGGGTTAGGGTTAGGGTTAGGGTTAGGGTTAGGGTTAGGGTTAGGGTTAGGGTTAGGGTTAGGGTTAGGGTTAGGGTTAGGGTTAG